>NC_143021.1:178979844-179145201 GCF_055824585.1 Amblyomma mixtum | reverse complement strand
TTATAACACGGCGCAGAAGAATTCTGCTGCAAGCTTCATGCACAATACGCGCTCCACAAGGATAAGTGGTCGCTGACGTATTCAACAACGTACAAATATGTTACGGATCACTAACAGTTCAGGCCGGGTACCTCACGGCGCACCGTGACACTGCGCGAGCTGGCCTGAAACGACCGCAAACATGGCGCACCTGCCGCGACGACGCTCGCGCCGTCTGGTAGCGCGGCCTTAGTGAATACCTCCTATTGTCATCCGACCACTCGAGTTCGGACGTCTCTGATGACTCGGAGTAACGCTTGCGCACTTTGTGCCCTTCACTGTGCTGTACACCCGGCTAAATTTTTAACACTATCGTGCAACCATTGCCTCGCGTGTTTGTCAGCACCTTATCACAGAGTGGCGAAAGAAGCGAGTAAGCGCATATGTATACATATGCATATCTGGCTTGTTTCGCCGCTCAGCGCTGTTAATAAGGTGCTGACAAGCACGCGGGTCGATGGTCGCACGATACTGTCAAAGAATTGGCCGGGTGTAGATACAAGCAGCATCTAAATGAAAATAAATACAGTCACCATTGTGCAACCGGTTGAGTCGCATTTGTTTCAAGGTAAGGGTGTCTTTCGGTACTTCTGGCATTGAAAAAGATTTTTTTTTTTTATTTTTAGACTTGATTAGTTGGTGGGTCGACCTATATTCCGGTCCGACCTATATTCCGGTTTTTACGGTAGTATGTGCTATTTGCTATTTGCCTAGAAAACATTGATATTAAGTGAACAGGTGATGTGGAAAACTAAATAAAAGTTAACCTTTGTTTCAGACACTGCTGCAATGTTAAGACAGAGAGTGATGACAAATGCATGTTTTCAGATAATGCAGCTGCATGAGGACCTTCGTTTCCATAGAAATACTTCCACTCTCCTCATGGAACTAAAAGAGGCCCGAGGCAGTAAAGATTTGTCAGGCCCTATGAAATGCAACAAGCAAGCACAGACATACTCAGAACTGCTGAGTCACAGGTGGTCGGTCAAACAAACCAACAAACAAAAAATAAACAATGCTATTCTTTTCAACAGAGGCATTCCTTGAAAAAAAAAAAAAAAGCCTGGTACGCAACAGCCTAGCATGATCACACGAGTGTTTTTTTTTCACCAGAAGGATCACCATACGACAAGGTGCACAATATCAGAAAAAAAAAGTATGAAACAACACTCTGCACATGGGACACAGAAGAAGTTGACAACAAATGAAGCACAGTCGCTTATCACACTCTTCTGTGATCAGTGTTCAGGTGTTGTTTCCTGCTTTTAATCTGATCATAAACAAACCAGCTCGACTAAGCACTCTTTCCCAATTCTAGAGCTTCTCTCCCAAATGTATGGCACAGTGTGCTTATCCTAACAGTCACATGGAAAGGCACATCTTTGAGGCATGTCGCTTCGTAGATGAAGCTGCTCCTACAGTCGAGATTTAAGGCAATGACTATCCCACCCCAAGCAAAGAAATCCTTCTTAGTTATGAAGCTCGCTGAGCGAGCTGGTTGTTCACAAAACCCAAACAGCGCAAAAACAAAGGCAGGACACAAAAAAGCACACAGTAGGAGCACACAGCAGTAAGAGTGCTGCTGTGCGCTCTTTTTGTGTTCCACCTTCATTTCGCACTGTTTAGGTGCCTCGTCAGTGTAATCACCCTGCGGCATGGTGATCAGCCCAGAAAAAGATAGCACTCGTATGACCACAATGACCACCCTTCCATACTTCGTTACAACAGATTACACCGCCATATAAGCGCACAATCGCATGCAACGATGACATGCACTCAGTGGCACAGTGGTGACGTGAGCGGCCAAGCACGCGGGGTTAGTCGGCATGCGGGCCAAGCCAGGTCAAGTCAGCACGAGCAACAAGCGAGGAGGCACTGCTCAGATGTGTGCGATGTGCACCTGGTAAATGTAGTCGGAGTCGGTCTTGAGCGACGAACACGACAGCTGGTGAGGCAGGCTCACGTTGTCGTCTTCCATGGGGTCGTCGGTCTGGGCCTTGTAGGAGAACATGATGCTCGGCTGCGAGATGCTACAAGGACAGAGGAGGAAGGGGAAAAGCGTGGATCAATGAGCTGGTTTGCAAAAAAGCACAATGAGGAATTGTGTGTCCCAATGCTGCGCTACCGAGTCTTTAGAGGACGCAGGGCTTCGGGTTAGTTCAGACCAGCTGGACTGCTTCAAAAAGTAACGTTGTGTTAATACACGATTCTTGTATTCCATCAGCTTAGAATGCGACTGCAGAGAGGCCTTAAAGGAACACTGAGGATGCCAACTCCATCCAATGATTGCTCTGGGGCCCTTTCTCACTACGCTGACATTTGTTCGGAAGCAAAAGAATCACTCATCGCCGAGAAAATTGGATTTAAAAACCTTCCCGCCACTTGTTTCAAACTCTTCTGAAGTGAAAAATCAGTATCGATGCGCACGGTTTATTTGCTAAATCGGCTGGTAGTGGCAACACCTGCATTTATTTTGTTTTTTTACCTTTTCTAGCTTATAAAAGAGTTGTTTTCAGTGAGAGTGGTCCCTGTGTGATCAGAATGCGGCACCCCTGCCAATACATGCCACCTTCAAATTGTCTTCCGTGCTTCTTCAAGGAGAGATCCGAGTTCAGACTTAGCTTCATCTGCTCACAAAAGAAACGCTGTGCTACTCAAGGAGATGTGTATCAGCGCTTCTTCCAGCGAGGCTTGTTCATGCTCAAGCATGGTGCATGCTTGCATGCATGCGTGCAGGTTTAGTTTGGTACTGCATTTGAGTATGTACAGTAATGCTTCCTTTGACAAGCCAGTGTCATCTGAGGCCATGCCAGGTGGAAGAAGCTGAATTTCACGGTAGAAAGAGTGACACATTCGCGATGAAATTTTCAGTGGCTGTCGCCCCTTCATAGCTACAGGGAGTGGCGCCGCTTTTTCAGCAGTGCCATGAGGCTAAAGCCACCAGGCACTTCTGTCGAGATGCATACTTACATTTATTTCAGTCAAGACGTGCAAGTACCATACATAAATACAGTATTAACCCTTTAAGGATCTTTGTACACAACTGTGTACACAGCGAAGTCACAGCTTTTTCTGAATGCATGCAGCACCTTGCAGTGATTTCACTTTTTCAAGTGAATTCATGATCCTTCTTGTCGCAAACAAGATGCTTTTCTATGCCTCATATAGCGAACACAGCAAGTATTTCGTGAACAGTGAGCAGGTCGCACATCGTCTGCCATTTTTGTGCAGAAAAATTTTCACAAGTAATAACATGATCCGTAACGTCCAACTTTGAAACAAATTCTGTTCCTTGATCTCTCGTGTGTTTATGTGACGATTCCTAGCATTTTGAATTTTGCCATTTTGTTCAATTATGACTCTATGTGCGAAATTTTGGACATCCCTGTAATATATCAAACACCAAAACTCTGTGCTAAAAAAAACTAAATTATCTTGCTTGATGCCTCAATTCAATATGTAAGTGGAAAGATATTTGCTTTGGATGGAAAGAAAAAATGGTTGCAGAAAGGGTTGCTCAAAACTGCTGCACCACTACTATGTTTTAACCATGTGAAATTCAAGGGCAACTGAAAAAAATAAACGATTATGCTGGAAGCGTTACTCAGCTCTGTCAGCCATGTTAGCCCAACCATCAATACACAGATAACACAGAAATGCTTCCAACAGACAACTGCAGCATCAATTTTGATGACACATTTAAAATGGCTTGCCCCTCTGCCTCGTCAATAATTGGCTACTTAGCAGCAACTCAAGAGAACATTGTGTTCAACTCTTTTTCTCAATTTCAGACTCTGGAGCTCTTCACTGGCTGGCTAGCCGCCTCCAAACCCACGAATTTAAGAGGTCAGGTTTGAAATTAATGTGACAGTCTAGTGGCTGAGAAAAGCACAGTTTTGCTTTACCCCCTGCATTCTTCATGAAAGAATCACTGAAAAGGAAATACTACGAACAATAAAATTAAATAGCAAGAACTCAAAATATCATAAGATTTTGAAAGGTAAAATTAATGCTTTATGAAATTCAGCAGTTTCTTTTTCTCTGAAAGGAAAGTATCGGTCTGAATGAACATTTGTCTAATTTGTGTGTATACAGTTCAACAATTTTTTAAATGCAATGAATTTCATTTAAACTGACGCAGCAGCTGTACAATGAGAACTTTTATTTCTCACTTACTTGAAAAAAAAAAGAGGATAAATAACTAAAAAATAATTGTAATCAAATAAACAAAAATAAAAGAAAAAAAGTTGGAATGAACGCTTTGTCTTAGCCCTGCAATCTACAGCCTAGGACTGCAGCAAGTTCACAATGTTTCAAACAGGCTGCAGCTAAGAAGTATAGTCCAACACGAGCAGACTAATGGTCCTTTCAACTCTTGCAAGAAATTTTTTTATTTCACTGCATTTTCTTTATGCTACCACTTCACCAGATTTTCTCGCACTGTCCACTCTCATTGCACCGTGCTCGTATGGTTCTTCAAAAAAATATCGAAATGTGGTGAGACGATGTCACCAAGAAGAAGAAGGAAAGCAGAGATGGCAGTTCACCATCACCCACCTGAAGAAGTCAGCAAGGAACGTCTTGTACACGAGTGGGGTGAAGATGGTGAAGTACAGGTAACTCGTCACATCTACCACACTGCACGATAAAATGAGAAAAAAGAAAACAAAGACGGGGCAAACATTAGCGGCTGTCAAAAGCACAATGAGTCACTATTAGGCAAGAAAAAAATACAGAAGCACTTACCACAAAATTACAACGAGTGATTAGTGCTGCCTGGTCCACAAAATCATTAATGCAACGATGATGCCACGCACAATGAAACGATGACCGAGTTTATTTATGCTACGGGAGGGACTGAGAAATGTGTGGCCATGGCTTGGCAGACTTAGTCTTGTAACGAATTTGCAGGCAGCGCCCCAAGTGCATTCTCCCTGCATTTGACTGGACACATACTTGTGAGCTTCATCTCTCACCTATGAACAGTGTCCCAAGCACCACACTATGTCTCAACCTTGGCTGCATCAATATCTCTCCTCATCCCGTTGCTGTTTGCAGTTTTATCATTGCGGAGGCCAACACTGTGTGCCAAACAATGCACATCACATCACACCAGCGAAACGCTGCCCTTCACAGTGGCCAAAAGAAAACAGAAAAGGATCGCGCTTGCTTGCACAGTCAGGGACAAAAGTCTCCGGACCACGTGTTCCTCTAATGAAGCAGATAGCTCTGCTATTAGTCGGCGGCTGGAGACCACACTTGTGGAGGTAAAAGTTAAATTTTTGTTCTTTCATCTCCACAAGTGCGGTCTCGAGCCTCTGTCTGATAGTAGAGCTATAAGCTTCGTTTGAGGAACATGTGGTCCGGAGACTTTTGTCCCCGACTGTACCTGGCCCTCTCCCCAGTGAAAACCAATAGACGGCACAACACGAGGTCTTCACTCCACCAGTCACTAATGCTGTGCAAGGTGGAGAGAGCTGTCAGAATTTATGCAAAAGGAAGAGGGTCAGCATACTTGGGTATGCTTTGTATAGGCCCCAAAACAGGCTAAAACCTTGCCACCGCACAGCAGAGAACCCTATGAGAGGGAATACTCTGTTAAAAAAGAAAATTTATCTCCTTACTTCTCCACTGAGTTTGAAAAGGCACCAAGGGATCATGAGTCTAGGGGAAAACTACTCGAGAAAGAAAAAAGAATGTAAGCTTTCCCTTCTGCTGGGGAGTGACTGTTGACTGCACACTCGTGCAAATGATTCCCTCTGATAACGTTTCTATGTGTACGAGAGAGAAGACAGCCTTGGGGGGATTATGTTAAAATTTTCCAGCACATCTGGCCCAACCACACCAGTCAAGGAACTGTCAAAGGATTCAAAATGACAACTGATGAACAAAGACATGCTCTTTCTGTGTCAACATATTATACATATGTGCAACTTTTTCTACCAAAGGGAAACTTTCATAAACAACCCAGCTCTGAAGCTGTGTTTATGTCAGCCAATTTAGAAATGTGATCACAATTAAAAAAAAAAAAAATATGTCAGGAATATAAATGCGACCTTATGTTTATGCGGCCTATGGTTTTGGAAAATGGCTGGTACACTAGAAACCTATTAAAAGAAACTCGGATATTAAAATCTCAGACATAGTAAAGGAAAACTGCAGTCCCATTTCACCCAAATGGGAAAGTCCTATTTCTATACAATTTTGCAGTCCCAATAGACGACTGTACATTTTTTTTTTTTAACAGTAAAGACATCTCACTAAAGAATCTGATATACGAGGGGGTACCCAAAAGAAACCGGACTAAATTTTTTGGTCGGCAAAGCTTCTGTGGTACCGCGCTTTGCCACTAGGAGCGCATAGAACAAACATTCCAGAGTCAGTAAGCCGAGTGCCGTCGTTGAAGGAGGTCAGACTAGTTTAGGCAGAGTTGCAGAGTGACGACTGTTTTGTGCGAATGTCGTTTTTGCAATGGCTGATTTTCGTGAACAGCGTGTGCCGGTGAAATTCTGACTTTTGCTCGGAAAAAGTTGAATGGAAACTCTTGAAATATTAAGACGTACAAGGGCGATGCTGTGGGAACAACTCAAGTGTTCCTGAATCAAATCCTGAATCAAAGCAAAATCATGCCAATGGTAAACTTCAAATTCACCTCATCTCAAGAAAGCTCGTCAGGTGAAACCAAACCTCAAAACAATGCTGATTTCTTTTTTCGTGAGAGGAGTCGTCCATTCAGAATTTGTTCCGCAGCGTCAGACAGTTAGCCAGGCTTTCTACTTGGATGTTTTGAAAAGATTGGGCAACAGTGTGCGGTGGAAGTGGCCTGATTTGTGGCGGTCGGGTGACTGGTTTTTCCATCATGGCAATGCCCCTGCTCACACAGACCTGTCTCTACGACAACTTTAGACCAAAAATGGCATGACCCCTATTCCTCAACCCTCATACTCTCCCGACCTTGTCCCGTGCTACTTTCTTTGTTTCCTAGAATGAAAAAATAGGTGAATGGAAAGCGTTTCGCTGATGTTGCTGAGGTGAAGAAAAAAAACGACGGAGGCACTGTCAAGCATCACAAAAGATGAATTTAAACAATGTTTTGAGAAATGGAATGAAAGATTCGACAAGCATATCATTGCAAGTGGGGAATACTTTGAAGGAGACTGAAGGTCTGTGCTTAACTCTTTCCTTACCACGGGAAAAACGATCATTTTTCACATGTCTCAGACAACATTTTTTTTTAGAAAAAGTGTGATAGATAAAATTATATAAAATGCATAACAATAATTCAGATAGAATGCGCTTTATAATGAAATTTATTTGAACACATATTCTGCTTGAAATGCTGTGAAAAAAAATCAGTAAACACAACAAAAAGTAAAAAAGAAGAAAAGTTTTGTGTTTATATGACAATAACTCTCCAAACACTTGTACTAAAAAAATTCTAGAATATACAAAACAATTCAAATTCTTTCTAAAACATGGCATTAAAGTTTGAAAATTATAACTTGAATAGTTTTCGAGCTAGAATTTTTTTCTTCATGCCTCTTGAAAAGGCTCGTTTGAGAGTGCCCTTTATATGATTTTTACAGTCCAAGAAAAAAAAATTGGAAGTGTAATGTTATGAGCCAAACGAAAGCTTGGTAAGCGTGGTTTAAAAAATACAAATCAAAACTTATTTAATTTACGTCAAAAATTAAAAAAAAATATAAAACACAACAAGTATAGGTGTGATATTGCGATATATAGTATGCGATAAGTATAGCTGCGATGTAGCTGCAGAATCGAAATCCGACGTTACAACATCTTCGTCCGAGTCACTGCTGCTCGGAGGATCTTTAAAATCAGCTGCAGAGGCTGGAGAATCACGTGCAGCGGGACTCTTCCGAGCGCGCGAAGCGCCCGACCTCGACGCGACGCCATCCTCACCGCGTATTATGTCGCAATAAGCCTATGCTCCAAGGGCACTTCAAAAATGCACGACTGGCGGGGAAATTACGAACTAGGCCGAAAATGGAACTAACCGTCTGAACAACAAACCAGATGCGCCCGCACAAGCGGACAGGAAAAAGAAAGCGAAACTATCAGGCCAACGTTCCGGGATCGGTTTGCGCAGTTACAGCGTCTGAACCAAAATCCGACAATGCAACATCGTCACCAGAGGCTCTACTACTCGTAGCATAGATAATAATTGCAGTCAATGCAGTAGAATTGCGCGCAGCAAGGTTTTTCCGAGCGCGCGCCGTCTGCGCGCCCGACGCCATGCACGGAGCGTCCGCGCCGTACCCTCCGCTTCAAGGGCGTTTCAAAAATTCGCGCGTCGTGGGAAAATTGCTCTCCACGCAGAAACCGAAACTGTAGTCTCTGGAGAACAACTTAGATGGCGCCACATCACCGTAACGGCTACAATGAGGAGCTTCGGTTCGCACAAACACACCGGAACGAGGAATCTGAACGCACAGGCGAGCGTTCTGGGCTCTCGTTGCCCAGTTTGGGCTTCGAAACAATACCTGACGATACAGCATCGTCGTCAGGGTCCGTGCTAATCGATACATCAAAAATATGTGGTGCAAACGCAGCGGAATTGAGTGGAACGGGGTTTTTTCGAGCGAGCGCCATTCCCGATGATGACGGCATGTTTGGAGCGCCCGACGCCGCACACCCAACTTCAAGCGCGTCTCAAAAATTGCGGCTTCTTGGCAAAAATATAAACTAAACAGGAAGTTGAAGTTTAATGTGTGAGCAACAAACCGAATGACTCAGCAAGACCGTAGCGGCCGCGGTCGCGCTGCCGTAGCGCTTCGAATTTTTCGATCACCGGTGATCGAAGCACAGTGGCGTGGTAACGAAAGAGTTAAAATGTGAACAAATAAGTTCAAACAAAAATAAGTCCGGTTTCTTTTGGGTACCCCTCGTAGTTAAGAGTGTTTGGTTATGGCAACATACTTCCCGCAGAATGATGACATAGCGGCATGCGTGCAGTCTGGAACATCTGAAAGCTACAAACATTAGATGGCGCAATAGCAAGGCCAAAAGTCTGAGGCGAAATGCATATCTAAAACTATAAAAACTGCTTTTTTTTTTTTTTAGATGGCTTTACCACCAGGCTCATGAGCTGCAAGGAGAAGCCAATTTTTTTTTTTAGGGTAATGCAAGGGGCCATGAAGCAAAGTGTGCGGCATGCGCAGGAAAAAAAAAGCAAGCTGGCTATGAACACAGAAAGACGACGGCGTAGGCCCCTGAGAAAAGAAAGACAGCAAAAGTGCAGTGAACAGTGGGGATGGGAAGAAAAGGGCGAACGTTCACTGCACTGGGCAGCGTAAAACACGAGGCAGCAACTGCAAGAAGCGGAGACGCGGCAGTACTGCGTAGGTGGTTCTGCCGGTCTCGATTCAACTTAATTGATCTCTTAGCTATTACCTCTTAAATGACAAAGCGGCTGCGGAAGGCAACATCGTGTTCACGCAAAGGTTTGGTTTTCATATGCCCTCAAATGCATTGTATTTGTAGCTGCGTTGTATTTTTGCGAGACAAGACGAAATCCAAAATATGACAACTGAAAACAAACAATTCATATAAAGGGATGACGAGAGCAGAACGGAAGGTATTTCTGAGCGTTTTTTTTATAAACCAACACTATGTGTTCAGTAAGTAGCAAGTTAATTACCAGACAGCATCCTCAGAGCCATGCCATCACCAACAACTGATATGTAAAGACTGATACAGTCAAGAATTCTTGTTGGTCCCATTGACTTTTTACTATAGAGGGGTTCTACTGTACCATGATGCCAACTAAACTATGCATTTCAGCTGTTGATGTAGAACGCCCTCGTGACCCTAAACAAGCTATACAAATACCGTACTGACACGAGCCAAAATGTGATATGTGTAACTGGTAATTTCAACTGATTTTAACGTTATACGTACTCATTTCTGCCAGGACACTTCCTGTACTCATTTCTGCCAGGACACTTCCTGTACATATCTGTTATGTTTTGTACATTGCCATGCTGTTGGTTACGGTTGTCTACATGTGCAGACTGTTTAAAAACTGGCTCCTTAGACTCTATCAAGCTGTTCTGGTTTATGGGGGTTATCCCGTCTCAAAGCGACTCAGGCTATGAGGGACGCCGTAGTGAAGGGCTCCGGAAATTTCCACCACCTGGGGTTCTCTTAACACGCACTGACATCGCACAGTACATGGGCCTCTAGAATTTTACCGCCATAGAAATTCGACCACCTCGGCCGGGATTGAACCCGCGTCTTTCGGGTCAGCAGCCGAGCTCCGTAACCACTGAGCCACCGCGGTGGCGCTCAAGCTGTTCTCCCAGCTATCTGCCAGAAAGACTATTGACACAGTAATCAATGTTCAAAATCAAATCTGATCTGATATGATTTGACTCATTTTCCCCACCCTCTTGACAGACAGAAACAGTAGCCCTCTTATCCATTCCTCTACAAGTACGCTGCTGACATCCAGAATTAGAATGCACTCGCACGGAGGTAACGCCACTGACTGCTGTCAGTGAGCACCAAAACTGTGTACCACTGCGCTCAATGCAACTTGCAGCGCATCCGCTATCAACCAACCAAGGTTTCCCCTTTACAGCAAATCAGTGCGTGTTCATGAAGAGCATAACAGTAGCACAGATATTCAGGGTACTCCGTTCTTTTACTTGGCCACTGAATGCAAAGTTTTCAGTCCTGCTGGGCTTGCACTGCTTCGTGAACTGACCTGCTACCACACTGGGTGCGTTGCAGTCTCATATTGAGAACAATAGTATATTAAGCCCTACTTTCACTTAGGTACCTCCACACCTGCAATGGCCAAGGTGCAGCAAAAAAAAAAAAAAGGCCTCCACCATCTGGAAGACCAAGTAACTAGCGTTAGCTGTTACTACAACGCTACTGTAGATGGCGCTACAAGTTTCAATGTGAGATGTGCTGTTTTCTAGTTGCTGCCACAGATGGCGCTGTGGTCTCACGGTGGTAGCAGACCCCACGAAATCTTGAAACGTGGTGAGTAGTTGCTGCCACAGATGGCGCTGTGATCTCAGGGTGGTAGCAGACCCCAAGAAATCTTGAAACGTGATGAGTAAGAGCTAACAGTCTTAAAAAAAAAAAAAAACCTACTCACCAGACTCCCTCCTGGACATCGTAGTAGTAGAGGCCCGAGCCTGTTGCCTGGCTCAGGTTGAGCAAGGCAAGGAACAGGGCGTACCAGTAGAAGCTCTGCTTGGCTGCGAAAGGGGGACCAAAAACACACATGCACTCAGGAGGAGAACACTGCTGACTCCATGCACTAAACACCGGTCTGTCAATACTCTTATGTGCTGCAGCTACGGTTAGAGGCGTGCAACTTTTTCTGAGGAGACATTCAGTGAATGCAGAAACACACAACACACACGAGGGGTGTTCAAAAAGTGCCACCTCCTAGTCTCTAAGTTTTCTATAAGATGATAGAATTGAGAGGCACTATGGAAAAATGCAATGGGATGTCCTCTTTACCAGAAGCTCGTAACTTTTTGAAACAGTTCTCAACAGTGGCAATGCAAAGTCATTGCTGGGAAAGTTGTTTCTTCATGCCATTGCAGAAAAAGGCGTGTGGCTGTTTTTGGCTCACCAATATTTAATCTTGACCTCTTATCACGGAACTCTTTGCCATTACCCATGATGAAGGAACATATGCAAGGTATGCACCTCACACCATATGAAAAGGTTGGTTGGTTGGTTGGTTGGTTGAATGGTTTATATAAGATTTACCGTTCCAAAGCCATTCAGGCTATGAGAGACGCCAAATCGGAGGGCTCCGGGTAAAATCGACCGCCTGGGGTTCTTTGACGTGCACTGATAACGCACAGCACATGGGTCTCTAGGATTTTGCACCCATCGAAATGTGACTGCCGTGGCTGAGGTCGAACCCATGCCTTTCCGGTTAGCAGCCGAGCGCCACAACCACTGAGCCACCGCGGTGGCCACACGAAAAGGGCACAATTGCGGTAAGCCCTTGGTATTGCCAACAGCCACCCTCACTTTCCTACGATGGCACACAGAATTTTGCACTTTAACCACCCTCTTCTTTCAACCATCATTACATACCTCCATTATGCTCTGAGGAAATGATATCACTTAAAAAAAATGCACTGGTAGTCAAAGCACGTCAGTTCTTGTGCAGATTAAGTCAAAAAGTGATGTTGAAGCAATCATCGGAAGAGAATGCTGCCAACTTTAATCTGAACGAAGCTTCTTTGAAACTCATCCCCTAATAAGGACACTACCACCGGAGAGGAGCACATCCACACATGGATCCTGAGATTGCCTTAATTACTGGTGTGGCCATTTAAAACTAAAGTCCCAGTTTTGACACCGGGAAAGAAAAGGAAAAATGGTGCAGCTAAATAAGTACACACACCACTCTATGATTTGCGATTCTGCAAAAATGGTCATCTGGAAAAAAACAGAAGCAAAGGACAAAAAAAAAAAAAAAAGACTGCTGCTTACGATTGAGAAGGCGTAAGCCCATCCCCTCACTTTGTGAACGCACTCGCCACACACTGCGGCGTGATGTAACCTGATGCCACACAGCTGGCAATTCTAGTATCGCTGCATTCTACGTAGCCACCGCGGCACTCCTTCTGCACGCTAAGTTCTCGAAGGCAGTCGCCGCCATACCGTGGCTTATGCTCCGCCTTAAGGATATCGCGCGATAGCTATTGGGTTAATGCCCATATATGCAGGATTGGTCCTTCTCTAACATTCACAGGTTGCGGCAAGTCCTCGTACCCCTCCTGGCGCAGTGGTGCAGCGGTTAAGAGATGCGCCACTGCCCTGCGATGGCAGGTGCTCCCAGCGGTGGGGCTTGTGTGATCGAGGCTGTCCAGCAACCTTGCGCGACCAATCATTTATTTATTTATTTATTTATTCATTTATTTATTTATTGTACCCTCAGGGCACAATAAATACCCGCCACCTGGCAGGTGGTATGATGACGTCTTTTATGGGTACTAGTGAATGCAGTGATGGGAATGGCCAAAACCATTTTGTAGCAGGCCTTGTAGCAGGAAAATATTCGCTTTGTAGCAAGCGTCACTTGTTTTGTAGCAAGAGCCGGCATTTCCGAAAAAAAAAGCTTAGAAGACAAATTTATAGTTTATTTGTAACAGCATACATCAATGCAATGCAATACAGAAACACACAAAGTGTATATTGACTAGCACTGGTAATCATTACCATGGTAATTGTACCGCAAGACAAAGAAACATTGTCTTCACCAGCAACAAAGAACTGAGACCGAAGTACTCAAAATATTAAAATAAATTATGAGTGTAAACAGGAGCAGCCACTGAACTAAACCTGCTTTCGAGAAAAAAAGGAACTGACCATCTTGGATTGCAGTAAGCATGTATGACAACCCTTCGCACAAGAATCAAGAGAAATGAAAGGGAATTAGGCATGTGCTTTAAAAATACTGATATCAGATGGACAGGCCTATGTTCCTTTCTTTGAGCCCTTATTAAAGGCAGCCAGATGAGAGACACTATCATTCATTTTTTCCCTAGCTTGGCTCAATATTGCCTGGCCACTCGCAATGTCACTGAAGTTCTTCAGCTTCATGCCCCGCTCAATCAGCAATTCAGCATTTCTGAACATGTGCTGCGCTTCATCTACCTTCTGTTTCGCTTGTGCTTTAGACAAGCTGGCACTTGCTAGCACTGGATCCGCACCTGCACGTGGCCTTTTCGACTTCTCTTGTTCGCAGGCAATGCGCTCTGCATACCGTTTCGATGCGCCTCGAACGGCCCTAATGACATTTGGACAAATTGAAAGCTGGCATGGGTCACTGTTGTACCTTCTGGCAAATGACATAATCTGGCGAATACCATTCACGCTTGCCAGACAAAGGTTCGACCTCTCATTCAAAACCCTTGTATTCTGGCTGAAGCCTCGCTCAACATCAGCGTTCCCATGCGGAAGCGAAAGAAGGGCCTTGACAAGCTTAGTCAAAAGCGGATATTTTCTCTCACCTTGAGCGCCCTTGATGATAAATATATTATGCCAGTATTTGTCAAGTGGCCCATCAGTGCCCACATTCAGCGCTTCAGAGCTTAAGAGTGTCACCTCATCAAGGAGAGATGAAACTTGGCTAGGTTGTATCACTTGAGGCGCACATTTTGCAAGATATCTGAACGATTCTGCTGAAGACTCCTGGGAGTGGGTGTTTGGGTGCAAGCACCTGAGGTGCTGAAGTGTCAAATTCTGAAGAGGAAGCCTTGTCAGAAGGTACTTTGAGCACGCTATGTAAAATGACCTAGCTCCTAGTCGAAATTCAGCTTTCTCTGAAGCAGACCAAGATTTCATAGCTTCCTCAGTATCTGCCCCAACTACTATGCTTTCCTTCCAATTCTGCGAACTTTCGACATCAATGGAAGCGAGCTCATGTTCCTGTTTCAACATGAACACCTGAGGCCTCAGAAATCTGCCCAAAATTTTCTTCAACATCATCACCATTTCATCATAAAGAACATGCAGCAAAGGTTCACTCTTTTGAAACAGCGTCAGAAATCCCACAACTAGGTCACCTGCATTCTTCACAAACAGAGCCTTTGCGTAGAAACTTTTGTCATTCAGGTTTCTGTTTAGTCTCGCCCTCATGCTACCTGCAGCACGCACTGGTTTCTGGGAGTCTAGGATGCTCTTTAGGGCAGAAAACTGCTCGACTAGTCTTTCCACGGCTGGTACAAGAGACAACCAGCGACAGTTGACATGACGCAAAAACACAGTTTCAGGCAATCCAAGAGCCTCTTGTTTTTCTTGGAGCTGGGCACTTTGCACCGAAGATGTCTTGAAAAAGTAATACACGTCACTGACTACAGTTTCAACTTCACTACCAAATGAATCAAGAGCACATGAAAACGCGTTGTGCACCTTGTGCAGCGAGCACTCTCCGATTTCCATTAAGGGGCCGTTTTCCTGGGTCAATTTTTTCTTTAAACACTTCATTACATTTGGACCATCACTGAAAAATGAAAAAAACCCTGCTCGAGGAATATTTTCAGTGGCTTCATTTACACATTTCAAAAGGATATCAGCCGTTGCCCTCCCCAAACGAAACGACTGCAGGTGCTCGACCACTACTCCTTTTTCAGCACCAGAAAAGTAGCGCACGAGAACATCAAACTGCTGGCACCGCTGTTCTGGCAGTGGTGTTTCATCTACACTGATACTGTAAAACACACCAGGACGATTCAGTTCCTCATGCACAAGTCCCTTGAAATAAGGCCCAAGCCCATCTGACACAACGTAAGACACTTTTTTCCTACTACAGGAGAAGTCTTTAGCCACCTTTGAGTCGGGAAACATCAAGCGATGAAGGGGTGTAGCCGTATCCGCCCATGAGTATGGGAGACCTTTTATCGTCAATGCCAAAACAAAAAGTGCTTCGCTAGCTGTGACACGGTCTGCATGGGTCATCGTGCCTGTCGATGAAAAATCCAACGATGCTTGAACAGCAGCTGGCCTCTTCAGCCTCCCGTCAGGGCCCCGAAGCTTGCTGGTCAGCTCCAAGTGCTTTTTACTCTGTGAATGCCGTTTCACTGCTGTGACACCATGCTGTGAGCAGTTGATTGTCTGGTTACAAATAATGCAATAAGCATTTTCTTCCCTTTTTCCTGGTCTGCACCACACCTCGAAGCAATCTCCATTGCAGTCGACATCTTTCAATATGCCAGAGTTAAATTTGCTGTTGCGTCCTGCAAACGATAAATAATAATGTTAGTTTGATGAAATAAAAAGCTGTTATGCAAGCAATATGATCCTGTAAATTAGAGAATAATTGTAGAGTGCTTAAACATATTCTAAAAAAAAAAAATAAAGACCCAGGAAACACTACGGTTCTTTTCCCACAACAGTCATGGTTAACAATTATACACTTCATTCAAACGTGGCAGTACAAGTTATAGAAACACGTTCCTCGATACAGAACTGAATATTAAAAATTAACTTTAACAAAATTTCAATGGAGGCAAAATTCCAGAGGGCCGTGCGATGTCAGTGCACGTTAAAGATACCTAGGTGGTCGAAATTTCCAGAGCCCTTCACTGCAGCGTCCTTAGGTTGTAGCTGTTGCACTAATAGCTGCAAAAGTAGCTTTTTCAGGGCTTTCAGAGCACCTGAGCTGCACATACCGGCAATCTTTCCTGCACTAATTTGATGAATAAACGTTAATTTGGATAAACGTTAATTTGAACACGTAAAAACAAAAGAGCAGTTTGTTATAAATCCAGAATAAGCAAAGTGCCAAAAATTTGCAGCTCACTAATTGCAAAGTATTGAAGGCTTCTGTCTAGATGTTTGGCAGAGCAAGCTCCATTCTAAAAACCGGACACGTGTAATTATAAAAGCAGTACCACTTTCGCCGACAAAGAGCGCACCTGCTTTGAGCGCGCGATCGCGCTATCATGCAGTCCTCGACCGCCGAGGAAGGGTGGAGGCTTTCTCCCACGTATCCCTTACCCGCCCGTTAATTGCTGCCCTGAAAAACGACCTTGTTTCCCCTTACTTTTTGAAAGCTTCCGCCGTAAATTCACGAAGCCTGCCAAGCTTCGACAACAGACAGGGCCGTCAGCGCAGCGCCAAAATCGTACGAACGTAGCGGGCGCGCCAGAAGACGCTTGTTGCTTCATCGTATAGCCGGAAGGCTGCAAAATACCGCGTTCCGTGGAACTTTCTTTCATTTTCGCCTCGGAAGTTTTTTTAATTACGGCAGCAACACGAGCACGAAGGCCAGAAGGCCCACCAACTCCGTGAGAAATGTACGGCGTCATATACGTCCGCGGTATACACTTTATTTCAGAAGCCGCTACATAAAACTCCTTAGCATGAGTTCAGTGCTCATATCCATATAACACTTTCAGCTCAAGCTGCAAAGGCACCGCTTTAAGGACGTCTTTCAATCAGCCAAGTGATGTCAGGAAAACGCATTCCGTAGGCTCCGCAGCCGGACAATCCGAAACTACCAAGCGACCTCGCATGCCGAGTGAATAAAGGAGCGCGTGAATGGCCCGGTCGCCGGCGAGTTTTATGCATTTCGTGCCGCAAGATTGTTATGGGCAGCCCGGACGTCACTGTAGCTTTATTTCAACCACGGAATTCGTAGAACTGCGGATGGCAATATGAAATTACTGAGCGACGTTACACGGCTGCCCAGCACGCCACGTGCTCCAGGGCTTTCGAAGCTGATACTAGCGTAAGACGAACGCCACAAAACTACAAGTACTCTTTCATAAAAAGTAAACAAACCGGGAATTAACAGCACCCTCTCTTGCAGGCTCAAACTACCGCGGTTCTGCAACGTGCATCCACCGCCATTCGCTCAATTTGCTACTGTTAAGTCATGTTCAGTTTCTAAATTTGAACCCCGCCACACTGACTCATCAGCTCTTATGTCCAGAAAGACTCATTTGAATAAACTAAAAGGCGCAAAAAACGAGAAAAAGCTTACCTTTCAGTTTCGAGAGCGCCATCGTGACGCCGCCACGACGCCGCTGAAACCGCTGAAACCACGCAGTCGAGGCGAACGAGCGGCGGGAAAGTGCAAGAGCGCGCACCGACGCGCCAAGGCCTAGCCACGGCCCACTCCACCAACTACTCGCCTCCGGTGCCGGCCCACCG
This sequence comes from Amblyomma mixtum, assembly GCF_055824585.1. Classification (NCBI taxonomy): domain Eukaryota; kingdom Metazoa; phylum Arthropoda; class Arachnida; order Ixodida; family Ixodidae; genus Amblyomma; species Amblyomma mixtum. The sequence continues at coordinate 179,127,498 of NC_143021.1, read as the reverse complement.
GAAACGCTCGGAGCTCGGACGCGGTGGAAAGCGTGACGCGTTCACGACACCCTCACTCAGTCACACTCTCCCATCAAAGACGAAGTAGACGGAGCACCATGCGGAGCACTCTAGACGAAGACTGAGAACTGGATCGTATTGGATTTTACCGGCTACTCTCAGACTTCAATGGCGGACAACAGTCGCAAGCATAGTTCCCTCACAGGGCAGTACCTGACGTTGGCGACGGCTCGTTTTGGCGCAGCTTTGGCGCAATTTTGCAAAAAGGCCCCTTTTTGGAGCAGCATGTAGCAGCTTTATCGAAATGGCGCAGATTGGCGCAATTGGCGCAGCATTCCCATCACTGCGAATGTTCTCTCTCTGTGTCTCTCTCACGCACACACGCACGTACACACACACAAACAGAGAGAGAGAGAGAGACTGGTTTTTGCTCAATGGGGCAAGTAAGGCTCGAGCCTTAAAAAGCTGATTCAATGAAACCCGAACCATCTTTGTCAAGCAGAGGAAATGCACTGCAATGAGAGCAATGCCAAGAAAACCGTTCTACAGAAGCCTTCTCAAGAGAACAACAGCTGATTGCAGCTTTCTCCTGTACTCACAGCTCCATTCTGGCTCGCAAGGGTGCACTGTTCAACGTGGGTGCCCCTGAATCACTTTTTCAGCCCTACCTCCAGGACAACCTCTTCCTCTACCTTCTCTGCTACTTCACAAGATCAATTAATGCTCCTACTGATTGCCCCTGTCCACATATGACAGCAGATCAACAGATTACCAGCAGGAATGAGCTGAAGTGCTTTCGAACAGAGCGCCAGCCGCTAGAGGCAGACAGAATACAGCAGAATCATGATGATAAGATCCCAGTTGATATGAATTTTGGGATGATATGGATTCGTACAATGCCCTGGCCAGAGTGCACTGTGTGCAATGGGCAAAAATTCGGATGTTACGAACAACCCCGCGTGCCACTACGGATGATACAAACCTTGTGGTTCTGTTCTTCCAGTGCACAAAAACTGCGCGCTTGTCACGTGCAATTTGCTGTTCATGCGGGGAAGCCTTCTCACATGTGACGGTGCCACTTACAATGGGTGCGACGCACTAACGGTAGAGCTCCACCACGTTACACCGTGAAGGATGTAGGAGGCCCTTAAGTCCCGACATTGTGCACACGATAAAGCATTGATGAAAACGTGAAAAACAGTTTGCCATATGCTGTTCTGATCTTATAAGCAGGCAACTATTGCCCAGTCTTTGTCCAAATAAAATTAATGTGATCCAAGCAGTTCTTGACAGTTATTTTAGGGTAATTCGATAATTCAAACTTTTGGATAACCCGAACATTTTTCCCATTCCCCCGAAGTTCAAATTAACGTGCTTTTGCTGTATTCAATCCAGTGAACACAGACTCAGTAGCCAAATGACATACTACTGTCCCAGGGAGACCTGTAACTGGCGAATGGCACTTCAACCAGCTCAGTTGCCAGTAGACCCCTTACAAGAGGCGTGCCAAAGTTTGCAGATAGAAATGAATGAGGCATTACCAGGCAGGGCTACGCGTTCCCGCAGACCGGTCCACGGCAGCAAGAACACAATGATGTACACCTGCAAGCACAAAAAGACTGCATAAGTTCCATCAGATGGGCTTCCAGGCAAGCACTATGTTTCACATCCTTGTGTGACTCAAGGGCACCACAACGGAGAGCACCCCTCCGTTAGCACCCCTTGCTAATGCCTCTGGCCCCAGGGGTATAATTAATTCCTTGCCTTCTTGAGTTCCACTCCGTGCTCAGTAATGCTTCCTTTACAACACTGGTAACACGGCAATCTCTCCCCATGAGCAGGGATTCTTTCAGGCCAGAACAACAGTCTGCTGCCCTCTAGTTAATGACGCTGTCGCTTGCAATGGCTGCTCCTGAAAAGCCTAGTAAAGCCATCAAAGAAAAATGACCTAGCCAACCACTGTTTTACCTTGAAGTGGCAAGTGGCTCATGAGCTCAAAAAAACATCTTGTAGCCACGTGCTTTAAGGGGGGACGCGGAGATCAAATCACAGAAACCTTTAAAAAAGTGAGATTTTAGAAAACGCCAGATTGGGTAACTATAAGGCCTTCTTAATTATATCCTGAAAATTTCTTTTCCCCAGAACAGACCAGAAGTGACGTTAGAAAATGGGTTGTGGTTTAGCTCTGGTTAAACCTGGTAGAGTAGCGAGAGTCTAGCTTCTTTCAGAGACGCAGAACTCGATTCACCGTCATCTGTCATTGGCTAAGTGGGCCTGTCTAGCCGCGTCGTCCTTACGTCGCTTATCGAGGCGCTTAGCGTGACAAAGCATAGCGTGACAATGGCTTCACGGATTTTCATGCAGTTTTTTTTCATTGTGTTCCTGTACAAATTTGTTACGCAACGACGTTCCTATATCTTTGAATTACTTTCTCCTTTTTTAAACCAGTCACTAATTTGGCGGGACGCTAATGAGTGCATTATGCAACCAAGGATATAACATTCTGTCTAGAAAAAAAAAATCAGGCTGCACTGCATCAACCATTTTTTATGGGTAAGATTTCTAACATGTTTCGTTGCCAAGCCAGGCTTTCTGCAAGTTTTGGTATAGCAATGAAGCATATAAGCATTTATAAAATCGAAACTACTTAAGATATTTCAGTGAAATTTTGTACTTATGCATTCAGTGGACTTCCGAATAGCTACGCCAAATTTCACTGCTCTACACTAAAAAATTTAAAAATTCACCTCCAATGCCCGGGTTCTGCAGGGGGCTGAATGTGTGAAACTTGGAGGTAAAGAATGCGAATTCGTTTTCTGTTAGCATCGGAAAAAGCCGAGTAGGCATTCAGGCTTTTCCGCGGCGCACAGATCCACGCGGGCGCCGAACGATGATGTCATGTACGGCGGAGCAACATTTACCGCGAAGAAACGGTTGCTTGAAGAAAGAAAACTAATGCCAACGAGGGAAAAGCCCAAGAAGCGTTGTTTGGCGGCGTCGGACGACACACGGTAGCATGTGGGTGAAGGCAGCGAAAACCAGAAATTTCGGCAACGATGACATCATCACGAGTTACTCCTCCCTGGCAGTGAGGAGAAGCCTGAACATCGTTGCTCTTTTAATCGGCGAGTACGTCACCACTTTAAATGGTAGTGCAAAAGTACTTGACGTGCTTCTCCTTGAAGCTTGATACATTCGAATCCTTGAATCATTTCAAATTCTAGAAAAACCATTTCAGCTTCCCTAAAAGGGGGTACCCTGGTCTCAGAAAATTTTTATTAATGAAGTCACATTTACGATATCTTCAGGGAACATGTACTTTTGCATGTCAATTCTAAAAATGTAATTTAATTTCATGTAAAACAAACCCTTGTGCGCTTATACAATATGTTATGGAAGTCTTTTTGCTGCAGGGAACTTGCTGAAATGCATGTCATTGGTATCTCTTGACATAAAGGAATGCAATAAGGGCAAAATTATCATCATCATCTTGTCAGTCATAGAACTTGAGTGCCATTGCAGAAACAGGGATACAAACTTTTCTTCCCATTTCTTAAGCAGCGACTTCAGAACCCCATAACCCAACTGCTACGTTAGGCAGGACAACATTTTTGCCCTTATTGCATCCCTTGCTTTCAAGAGAAACCAATGACATGCATTTCAGCAAGTTCAATGCAGCAAAAAGACTCTCATAACATATTGTATAAGTGCACAAGGACTTGTTATACATGAAATTAAACAACATATTTAGAATCAAAACACAAAAATGCATGTTCCCAGAAGATTGCATATTTGTGACTTCCTTAACAAACTTTTTTTTTTTTTTTTGCAAAAACCTGGGTCTCCCCGTAAGAGACCACCACTCACCACTGCGAACAGGACTGAGCTGATGAACCAGAACAGCATGCCGCCATGACCAAACAGCTGGAAGTTGCTGCCAGCAACGTAGAACTTGCGGTCCGGTAGCACCAGCTCAAGGACGCCCTTGAAAGCAGGACAGAAGATCACCTCTTTCAATCAGCGTGCTGACAGGTTCGGGTAGCAACTCATCCGAGACAACTGCTTACACATCGTTCAACTGGCTGCCGTTTTTCATCATTTTATGCTTGACACATTTATTTCGGCTTCCCAGCTGTGAACTCAGTGTACACCCTTCAAAGTGTACTGAAAAAGCTGCACATGAAGTGCAGTCAAACCTTGATATTACAAACAAGATGTTAGGAGTTACTGGCTATACTGAACTATTTGTAAATATTATTGCGCGAATATATTAAGAATATTACATCATCATCATCAGCCTGACTGCGCCCACTGCAGGGCAAAGGCCTCTCCCATGTCTCTCCAATGAACCCTGTCCTTCGCCAGTCGTGGCCACCATATTCCTGCAAACTTCTTAATCTCGTCCGCCCATCTAACTTTCTGCCGCTCCCTGCTACGTTTGCCTTCTCTTGGAATCCACTCCGTTACCCTTAAGGACCAGCGGTTATCTTGCCTTCGCATTACATGCCCTGCCCAAGCCCACTTCTTCCTTTTGAATTCGGCTAGGATATCATTAACGCGCGTTTGTTCTCTCACCCACTCCGCCCGCTTTCGATCTCTTAACGTTACACCTATCATTTTCCTTTCCATGGCTCGCTGCGTTGCCCTTAACTTAAGCTGAACCCTCTTTGTTAGCCTCCATGTTTCTGCCCCATAGGTGAGTACCGGTAGGATACAGCTGTTGTATACTCTTCTCTTCAGGGATATTGGTAAGCTACCATTCATGATCTGAGAGAACCTGCCATATGCGCTCCACCGCATTCTTATTCTTCTAGTTATTTCCCTCTCATGATCTGGAAAAAAAAAAGTGTGAAAAAAAATGTCTCAGCCAACAGTCTGCACACAACACTCGGGGGAAAAGCGAACGGCAAATCCACCTGTGTGCCTGAGTAGAGTAGGGCCACAAACGAAGTCACCATGAGGACCCTCTGGATGCTGGTGCGGCTGTCAAGGTGGCCTGGGCAGGGCGAAAGAAGGCAGGGAGGGGAAAGGGGGCCGTCAGCCAAACAAGGCGTCATCCCAGAGTCAGGCAAGCCCCTGCCGCGAGACCCGCTCAACGTACGCACCAAAGGCGAGGCCAAAGATGAGCACGCTCATCTCGGTGGAGAGGAGGAAGAAGCGCACGGCCACCCAGAGGACCTGCGAAGGCAATGCAGGCCGCAGGTTGATGTCCCAGATGCCAGGTTGCTGCCCCTTATCGCTAGTGCTGACAGTCCTTCACATGCATCACCAGCGCGCACTACACATATGCACACCAACAAAAACTAAGGTGGGACAAGTAAAAGAACAAAAAAATGTCCACCATACCACCATATGTTTACAGCAACAGTCCACAGTTTCTACAACACAACATCAGCAAAAAAAAAAAAAAACTTTGCTGCATCCCTGTCTTTGCACGCAGCTGTATGCCACAAAATTCTCAGTGTGCAAATTGGGGTCCCCACATGAAAGAAGTTAAATTTCTGTACCAAAGCCACGTTTTATCGACTTCTGACAGCAGATGTATGCACAACATGCGGAGATGAAGGGCCAACATCCACCCTGGACAACACTGATCTCAACTGTCAACGAAAGCCATTTTCATACAACAGCTGAAAATGCCGCGACTTACTTGTGGCCGCTTGATTTTGGGTACTGCCTGATTCTTCACTATACTCATTAAACGAACCCATTACCACCCCACTACACTGTTCAGGCCTGCAAGCTGGTCTTATTCTACTCGGTGAACAGCACAAAAAATAGAAAAAAACTACAGAAAGGGAAGAAAACAACACAAGCTTCTGCTTAAATCTTTTTCTGACATAAAAAGTGAGCAGGTAACCGATTCCTAACCTGAAGGTAACAAAATTTTGTCACTGTGATCTACAACAAGCATCATTAAAGAGCAACTGCATCTTGTTTTGAGACTCTCACGATATTGAAGGATTCAAATCTAATATAGGCTGCAGGTAAAGCATGCCAAGTTTGACATCAGGGGTGGTATTCTCCCGGTGTCGCCTTTTGCGACATTTCGCATTCGCTCTTCGCTGATTGGCTCGAGCCGCGGTGACGGCGGCGTGACAACACGGACCAACCTTCCTGCTACGTCATCGTGACGTCGCCCCAATTTACTACGCTTAGTCGAACAACGAAATGCGCTGAAGCGATTCGCGTGGGCGACGGGCTACCGTTAGCGTACGAACGCAATCGGCAGTTGCGGTAGAGTGTACTAGAATCTAGTTGCGGCTTTTGCGCCCTTGGCGTGAAAACATGGCGACGTCCTTTCAAGCGAGAGCCGCCCGCTTCAGCCAATTCAGCAGTCCTTGCGATTCCGGTCGGCATGTTTACCGGCAACTACTGGTGTTGTTACTTTTCGCTATGACTTACCTTGCTTCGACGATAAAGTCTAAGCTGCAATTCAGCCTAGTTTTTTAGATACGCTCTCGATTCTGGAGCGCGCAAGCCTAATGGGACCTCCAGCTACACTGCTACTGTCTGCAACTGCCCGAAACGCAGCCGAAACCTAGCACAACCGTCCGGAACGAAAGAAAAATAGATTTGGAGCTTTTTCGCGGTGTTTTATAGACTTAAATGACGTAAAGCGAGTTTATATTAAATTTGCAAATGTTTTTTTGAACATTAGACGTCATGTGATGGCAAATATTCTTGCTATAAAAGATACGAAACTACTGCTGCTAGTGAATCAGCAGTGGTAAATTGTCGCTTCTCGGAGTGAATGAATGCACCGCAGACGAAAGTGCCGGCGGCTTTTTCCATTTCTTCGAGCATCTGTAAGCACTTTTTTAGGCCCCGCCCATATGCGACATGTCGCAAAAGGCGACACCGGCAGAATACCACCCCTGTTGGCATTTAAAATGGTGAAGTAACTGATGAATAAATTTCAGGCTTCTTCTCACGGCACTGCAGGAGTGCGGAGAAGATTGGTGTGACGTCATAGATGGCAAGATTTTAAATTTCAGCCGACATCAACCACGCCCTGCCGAGCGTCACTGGATGCTGCCAAACAAGCTCAGCGGGCTTTGCCTTGGTGGTGTTGGTTTTCTTCTTTCAAAGCAACTGTTTGTATGTTCAGAATGTACCGGTACCATAACAGACATCATCGTAACTGACCTGCTTGTGCGCTGAGGGGCAGCTTGAAGGCCATTGCAATTTTGATCGGTGATTACGTCGCCATTTCAAATGCTAACTCAAAAGGATTTGGCATGCTTCACCTGCAAGTTTCACACACTCCACCCTTTTAAGCTCGTAAAATTCTAAAACCTCGGCAGCTGCCCTTTAAGGGGGGCAGAGGGTTTTAGAAATAAATTTTTATTAATGAAGTCACAACTATGAAATCGTCAAGAAACATGCAATTTTGCTTGCTGATCCCAAATATGTGATTTAATTTTATGTAAAGCAAGTCCTTGTGCACTTATGCAATATATTGGGTAACGTTTGCGGAGGGTTTGAAAGAAATTCTACTGCAGGGAACTTGTTAGATTGCATGCCAATGGTTTCTCTTGACATCAAGCTATGCAATAACGTTAAAATTATCGTCTTGCCTATTATAGAAGGTGAATTATAGTATTCTGAAATCGTCAGTTTCTTCCCATTTGTGAAGTGGCAAATTCAAAACTCTGTAACTCAACTTATATGATAGGCAGGATAATAATTTTGCCCTTATTGCATAGTTTGATGTCAAGACAGGCTAATGGCATGTGTCCTAGCAAGTTTCCTGCAGCAAAATTTATTGAAAGCTCTCAGCAAAAAGTTACATGACATATAAGTGCACAAGGACTTGTTTTACATAAGATTAAATTACTTATTTGGAATCATCATGCAAAAATAGATGCTTCTTGAAGATTCCACTATTGTGACTTCATTATATAATAAGTAAATAAATAAATAAAAATAAATAAAATAAATAAATTTTAAAAAATTTTCTTCAAAGACCAGCTTCTCCCCTTAAGGGGGGATGTGGGGATCAGATGACAAAAATCGTGAAAAAGCCTATTTTTGAAAAGTACACTTTTTGGCATCTCCAACACTGTTTCTATGTCGTAGTGAAACATTTCACCCAAAACTTAGCTGTAAGCGCTTCAAATAAATATATTTGTTGGCATCTACACATAGACAGTGTGTGCTAGCTTAGAACTTTCAGGCTTGTATTCTTGAAAGTTTGTTTTGAGCTTAATACCTTGCTCGTGGAAAGCATAGCACAGCAATGGTTGCATGGATATTTACCCCGTTTGTTTTGTTGTGATCACTGAAGTGTGGTCTGCGTCAAGACAGTCTCAGATTTACCATTTAGGTTCGCATGTGTTTATTACATGGTAATTAGATCATGATACATTGTAAGCATGAAGAGAAGGTGCATATTGTGTCCTTTAAAAAAAAGCAGAGAAATGAAAAAAAAAATAACAGTCTTGATTTACACCACACTTCTTAGTAAATATTAGAAGCATTTACAGACCTGTAGCCTGTTTTTTTGTCATGCTAGGCTTTCCACAAGCAAGCAACATGGGAACAACATATAAACAATGATAAAAGGAAACCTACTGAAGCTGTCATTGTGAAAATTTATACCTGATTGTTTGATGCTGGTTTAAGCCAGTCTGCCAAATTTCATCACTCTAAGTCGAAAAATAGAGAAGTTGCTTTGGATCCCCTCATCCCCCCTTAATCTTGAATAGAAATAAAACCTGAGACATGCTGCCCCCTTGAGCTCACCTTGTCAGCTATTCCGCCGGCAGGAGCAGCTGCATTGACTGTCATGGACACAACACACCGGATGACACTCATCACTGCATTCAGGGACACCTGCAACAAATTGCGAGCATTTCAACTGACGTAGCAAGATGATCGTATGATGTATGGTGTTCATTTTCAAGTCTAGAGCATTTTGCTGCATCATAAACAGTAGCTGAGTCAGTGCTACGGCAACAAGAAAATGGCTAAAGCAATAGATCATGGCCAAAAAGTTAGTTTAGTTTAGTTTAGTTTATTGGGGTTTAACATCCCAAAGCGACTGAGGTTATGAGGGACGCCGTAGTGGAGGGCTCCGGAAATTTCGACCCCCTGGGGTTCTTTAGCGTGCACTGACATCGCACAGTACACGGGCCTCTAGAATTTCTCCTCCAAAGACATTCCAGCCGCCGCGGCCGGGATCGAACCCGCGTCTTTCGGGTCAGCAGCCGAGCACCACAACCACTGAGCCACCGTGGCGGCTCATGGCCAAAAAGCAGGCGTGATGAAATATTTTTGCGTGACTGCGCAAGCCTATAACTTGAAGCACTCTGCCTAGTACATAAGTCTGAAATGTTTTACCGCTAGTTCTTCGTTGTATGGTAAATACAGTCCCACATCTTTAAGATATGCAATGCCAGCCAGCGGCAAATAGGAGAAATTTCAGGCGAATCGAAACCAGCAGAATTACAAGCACCCATCTCTATCGGCTCTGTGGCACAATGGACTGATGGCACTTAGAAATAAGACTGCAGTTAGAATCCCCTTCCTTGAAACAAATTTCCTCTGTCTTTTGTTTTAAATGAAGCAATAACAGCATGCTAATCATTTAACATCCCTCCAGGATGTGTGTTATATTTTCACGGAAAAACAGCACGAAAGGAATGACGAACAAGCGTAACATGAAGATGGGACAAGCCCCGACTTTCAACTACAATTTTACTGGAAATGGCAAAGATTACACAGGCTAACAGCAGAGACGGAGAACAGCAAGACAAAATAAAACTGTGGACTTTTCAACACACAGGCAAAGACATCCATCTAATATCTAAAAATGCAATCTCTTGTTCTGTCAGAGAAAGTGTGGGCTGGCTGATGACACATTTTGTGCCGTAGGCCACGATACGATACACTTTCGCGATAATCTCTTGTGGTGTGGTCTCGTGTGCCTGTGCAATGGAAAGTTCATGCTTTATCTTTTTTTTGCTCTTCTCGCAGACCGAAAGCTACAGCCAATCGCATGCCTCTGCTGTTAGCCTTTACAGTTAATCCCAGATATAGTGAACCTGGGTATATTGAATTATTGCTTATATAGAACAGTTCCCGAATCCGCTGGAGAATCCTATGCACAAGTATAGCACTACTGATAGTGTTTATCAAACTACTGTACCTGTAAATGAAACAATAGATATACCGAACGGTGAGCTATTCTCCTAATGGAACTCCTGCGATCACTTTCCACGAGCATTTTCCACGCAACACCACTGCTGTGCGGGGAAGCAAGCATTCAGTACAGCACTAGACATGTAGACATGTGGTGAAGCTAACCTAGCTGACCGAAGGATACCGGCGGGTCTCACCAGGCATTCTTCACTTGCCTTGCGTTGCCTGCCCTGCTGCTAAAGGCATTGCAAAAACCAATCATACCTTAATCTTAACGGAAAATTATTGTGTTTATAGCGCACCGGTAACACCATTAGGCCCCTAATGCTAGGCAATACCTAGTTACAAAGCAACATCCGTGGTAGCTTTGATACAAAGCAAGCTAGGCTTAGCGACACCCAGAAAGCAATGTCCCTAGCGTTGACGCACCATACTCACACTTCTAGGTTGCATGCTATCTTATTCATTGTAGGCTTTTATATATTGAATTATCGATATATCGAACTGATTCTTTTCGAGTTTGATATATCTAGCGTTGACTGTATAACCTCTGCCCTTTCCAATAAAATTTCAGTTGAGAGTCGGTGTTTGTCTTGTCTTCATCTTACACATGTCTTGTTCCTTTTGAGCCGTCTTGTCATTGAAAATGAACTATATCCAACTTGCCTAAATGTCTGTTCTTCTCTATGTGTTATACATTTTAGGTTAGATTCTGAGATGCTGTTCAGCAAAATTACTCCTTAAAAAAATATGAGACAAGCCAGGAGCAGAAACCGCAAGTTGGGGTACTGTATGTTGCAGAACAAAATTGTGCTATAGTACAAGTTTCGCAAAGGTAGCACCCATGTCGGCACTTTTGCTTGTCCTTTCAAGTTTGAGATATTGGGCGGCAGCTGCGTTTCATCTCGGTATTCCTTTAGTTATACATAATAAGCTGTGTTGCATAAGCTTTCGAGCTCCAAGCAGCTGCCTTTCTGTATTTGCTTCGCACACCTCCCAGGACAACAATTCAGTCCAAATAAAGATTATTACAGTTGAATCCCGGTACAACGAACGCCGCTTCAACGAAATTTTCGCCACAACGAAGTAATTTGCATTCCCCGTGAAACCCCCATAGGACTTAATGTATTAAAATTTCCTCAAAAACGAAGTACTTTGCGAGCACGTGTTCGCTTCTACGAATTTTTTTTGCGAATTTTCGCGGGTGAGTGGCCCCTCCGTCTTGTCTTTCTTCAGAAGTTGAGTGCTGAAGAGCGACTTTCCCGTTCCCGCCGTTAATTTTTTTGCATCGCAGGCTGTTGGGGGGGGGGGGGGGGGGTACGCGCACTCAATCGCACATCCTCCTCGCGCACACCCTCGTGTGCTTTTTTTTTTCTCCAGATGCCCACGTGATTTTTGAAGTGACGTCACGCCCCGCTCATTGGCTCTTTGCTGGGCTTCTTCGATTGATGTAGCTCGCTGTCATGGTGCTCGCGGTTTCCTGTCAAGCACGAAAGCGCGTCATGATCACTTGCTAGCGGTGTTGGCTGGTAAGCGTTCGCGGCCTCCAAGCGAAGAGGGGCTCCTCGAAAGCGCGTGTAAAATGCGCCAGCGCACGCCATCTGCTAGCGTCTTCGGCCGCGTCCTCCGTGGCCGAGTCGTCTGCTAGGCACCGAGCGCGTTTCAGGCAGTCTGTGTGGACCGGTGGGCGGAGCCATCGGTGGGCGGAGCTTCGTGTCCTGTCGGAGAAAAAAAAAAAAGGAAAACGCGAGAGTGCAGGAAGAAGCCCACTCCGCTTCACCATTTCTTCCTTTGTGTGTGCACCGTTTAGCGTGGTCTCGTCGCGTCTCTGCTCTGCTGAATTCCTAGGATGTCGCCGCCAGCGAAGAAGCGGAAATTTCTTTCACTAGAAGAAAAAGCGCGTATTATCGCCGAAGCAGAAAGGGAAGAAGAAGTCGATTATTGCCACAGATTTTGGCATCGCGCCGAGTTCGTTATCAACGATACTGAAGAGCAAAGAAAACATCGGCAAGGCACTTGCGTCGGGCACTTCAGCTCAACACAAGAAGGTGACGCAGCCAACTGCGATATTAGCCTAGGGCGGCTTACAGCCGGCGTTTTGTCATCGCAGGGGTCTGTTGAACCCCGAGTAGCAGTATCAAGACGTTTCGTTGGAGCGCGCGTGAGCATTGACTTATGCAACGCCAGGCCGGCGGCAGCAAGCCCGCGAGAGCGCCGTGGTAGCACGCAGCGGTGCAGATGCGATGAGGCCCGACGGCTCTCGAAACGATGTGGGGGAGGAGGCAAGTAGAGGAGGTGGTGAAAGAAGGAACGGAGAAGAGGAGGAGGAGAGGCGGCGTTGGGCGAGAAGAGAAGAGGAGAGGCGGCTTTGGGCGAGAAGAGGAGGAGGAGAGGCGGCGTTGGGCGAGGAGACATATGCAACGCCAGCCCGGGATCAGCCGACTCGTCTGTAATTTCTCGACAACGAAATTCCGCGACAGCGAAATTTTTCGTACGCCGCGCCGATTTCGTTGTAGCGGGATTCAACTGTATTAATATTTTTAACATTATCACCTACAGCACAATTTAAAGCCACACCTTAGCAACACCTCCAACAGTATCGCAGCCCCCCACCTCCTCCTCTCCAAAAAAGCAGGCAGGCACAAAACAGCAGCGAGAGCAAAGGAATTCAATCGAGGCAGCGATTACTCATTAGCATACATTTGAGCGCAGCCATGGCCCTGCAAAACTAGCAAAACTAGCAAAACTGCAAAACTAGAGCAAAACTAGTGAAGGAAAGAGAGAGGCAATCTTTTCCACATAGAACTAGCAAAGTAGGTGTGTCGTCGTAATACCTTCTGGTTGTCCTATTTACACTTCTCACTGCCTAGAGCAGCGTAGCTCGACAACAAGGAAGACTCACAAGGATGTAGAACGTGGAGAAGATGGGACTGCTGGTGGCGCGAAGTTTGAGCCGCGCCCGGTTGAAGCGGAGTGCCATGAACAGCAGGAACAGCACGTTGGGCACCAGGATGCTCAGATCCCACATGCGGACGCTGCGATACGAATGAAGAACATCGCGTTAAGCCCTGCTCCCATCGCATCCCCACACAGCTGCAAAGAAACCAAAGCATGTCACGTGATAAGCGATGCATGCACAGGCTTCCAGCACTGCACAGCGAAGCACGCTAATGTGGGCTGCAGTGAGGACCCCCTCACATCCGCCACTTGAACCAGTCAAAGCACACATACAGCGGGGGCACTGAACTTCAACCTTTCCAAGTGGATTTTTCTGTGAGTCCCACTCGTACAGTGGGGATAAAGAGAGAGACAGAGGTGGTGGGTAGTTACACCAGGAGAAGGTTTGATTTGGTTTATGGGGTTTAACGTCCCAAAGCAACTCGGGCTATGAGGGATGCCGTAGTGGAGGGCTCCGGAAATTTCGACCACCTGGGGTTCTTTAACGTGCACTGACATCGCACAGTACATGGGCCTCTAGAATTTCGCCTCCATTGAAAGGTGCTGGTCTGCTACCCTGCACTGGGAGAAAGGGATATGGTTTGGTTTACGGAGTTTAAGGCCCCAAAGTGTCTGAGGCTATGAGGGACGCCGTAGTGAAGGGCTCCGGCAATTTCGACCACCTGGGGTTCTTTAACGCGCACTGACATCGCACAGTACACGGGCCTCTAGAATTTTGCCTCCATTGAAAGATGCTGGTCTGCTACCCTGCACTGGGAGAAAGGGATATGGTTTGGTTTACGGAGTTTAAGGCCCCAAAGTGTCTGAGGCTATGAGGGACGGCCGTAGTAGGGTTTAATACCGTAGTGGGTACGTGGGGTTTAATTCCTTGCTGGCCCATTCATTTTCATTTCATTTATTGAAGCCTTAAAAGACCCGTGGGCATTACATCAGGCGGGGGCAAGAACAGCGCGTAACAACATATGATACCAGCTCAACAATAACAAAAACAAAAACGCAAAGGAACGAAACAAAGAAAAAAATCATGAAAAGAGACTAACACAGGATCAGATTATTTGGCAAAGCCGAATACATCCCATAAGACACGGATGACTCACTAGTTTAGTGCGGAAAATTGCTCGATCTGTGCAAAAAGAGATATTATCAAGCAGGGCATTCCATCGGGATATTGCATCTGGAAAGAATGAATCATTCATCGCTGGCGTGCGGCCTTTCATGGGAGCTATGGGAGGGCTGTGGTTTAGGCGAGGGGATATTCTTGATGGCGGCTGCAGCAAAGGATGCCTGTTGATAGAGTGGTAGAAAAAGGAATGAAGGAGGCATAGGCTTGATACAATGCGACGTGATTGCAGACTTGGGAGGGAAAGGGCTCGTTTTAGTGCAGTGACACTACTGTCACGCGAGTACTGCGACATTGATAGATCGTGCAGCTCGATTTTGAACGGCTTCTAATTCATTTGTAAGGTATGCTTGCGAAGGGTGCCAGATGGATGAGGTGTATTCGAGCTTTGGGCGTACGTATGTCTGATAAGCTAGTTGTCTGATTTCAGGTGGTGATGATGTTAGGTTCCGTCGCAGATAACCAAGAGTGCGTGAGGCCTGGGAGCATATTGAATTAATATGAGTGACCCATGATAAGGATATTGTCAGGTGAACACCAAGGTATTTGTAAGAGGAAGTTCGGGCAATGGGAGTTGAATTAATATGTGCAGTTAATAGAGGTTTGTTTACGAGAGAAGGACATGAGTTGGCATTTGCCTAGGTTAAGTGGCATGTGCCATTTTTCACACCATGATGCAATTGTGTCTAGTATATCATTTTGTAGCTTAATGGTGTCTTCAGGGGCATGGATGATGTTATAAACAACGAAGTCATCCGCAAAAAGTCGAAGTTTGGTTCTTGTGTTAGTTGGGAGATCATTTACGCAGAGTAAGAATAACAACGGTGATAAACCTGCGCCCTGAGGGTCACCTGATGTGACGTCACTATGCGATGAGCTGCAACAGTTGGCGAATGTAAATTGCACACGACCTTTCAGAAAGTGCTCGAGCCAGACATGTAATGTTTGCGGGATTCCAAGTAAAGAAAGCTTAGCTAGCAGATGATTATGCGGAACACGGTCGAAAGCCTTAGAAAAGTTGAGAAATATGGCATCAATTTGTAAACGATTGTCCACGTACTGAGGGATGTCGTGAGTGAATTCGGCGAGCTGTGTTTCGCATGATAGTAGCTTTCGAAAGCCATGTTGGTGTGGGTAAAAGTAATTTAGTGATTCAAGATGAGCGATTAAATTTGATGCTATTACATGCTCAAGGAGTTTGGACGGGATGCTGGTGAGCGAAATTAGTCGATAGTTGTTTGGTTTTGACCGGTCTCCTGATTTGTAAATAGGTATTATTTTTGCTTTTTTCCAATCGTGAGGAACTTCACCGGTACTGAGGGACTGTAGGAACAACAGGTATAGTATTTTACTTGATATTGGGATAGTAGTCTTTAACATTTTGGAGCTCATTTGGTCACATCCAGCTGATGACGATAGTTTGAGGGAGTTAATTAAGTTGGCTATTCCATCGGCATTAACTTCTATATCTGGCACTGAGGTCACTGGAAAGTCATGCATGAAAGGAACAAGTGGTTGAAAACACCGATGAAAAATATTTGTTAAGAGCTGTCGTGCATTTTTCTACCTCGACCGGTTGGTCATCATCTCCCGAGAGTTCGAACTGATTAGTACGGCTTTTGGGGGAGAGAATTCGCTAGAATTTACTTGGGTTTGACTGTAATATTGATAGCAGATCAGAAGAAAAAAATTTTTTTAGACGCCTTCAATTCTTGAACATAATTATTTGTATTTGCACTAAGACGGTATTAATCCCATGCCGTGCAGCTATTAAATAGTTTAGCGTGCCTGTAATGCCGTTTTTTCTTGTTAAGGAGGCTTTTAAGACGGTTCGTGAACCATTGGTTATTTAAATCAGCCTTTATAAGGACGGTGGGAATGTATGGTTTGTAAATTAAGCATCATGTTTTTATATAATTACCAATTCGTGTTGAGAGAGCGACATGAGTATATAGCATTAAAGTGTTTGTAAAACTGTTCAAGTTTGCGGTTAATTGCTTCAAAGTCCGTCCTCATATAATCAGTGATAAGCTCTTGGGTAGGGGATCTCTTTTTGATAGGAGGCTATGATCGCTGAAGCCTGGTAATATGTTTATGCTTTTAATGTCCTCTGGATTGGATATCAGTAAAAGATACAGTGTATTGTCACCTCTTGTGGGGCATGTTATTACCTGATGTAAGTTGAAATCTAGAACTAAATCAAGGAACTGTTTTGCCTCGTTTGATTGTGATTTGTGAGGTTCTGATAGCAGAGGATAGTGGGATAGTTGAAGTTACCAAAAAGAAAGATGGGCACGTTGGGTAGCTTGCTCCGAATTGATGTCAGTGAAAGGCGAAGGGATTTGCAGAATGATGGGCTATTACGGTAGCAGATCTCTAAAAAATTTACTAAATCAATCATCGATGAAATGATAAACTGATCGGGAGATTAAATGACTGGCCGACTGACTGATTCACTCATCGAATGAATGAGTCAGTGGACAATCGGGCGGGTGGGTGAGCGAGAGTTTGTGAGCCAATGGTCATGTGGCCGGGCCAGTGAGTGAGTGAGAATGGTACGGTATGGCATGGTATGTAAAGCTTAATTTCCCAAAGCTGCACAAAGCCTATGAGGGACACCGTAGAGGGCTTCAAATTATTTTATATCACCTGGTGTCATTTACCATGCATTGCATGCGGGCATCTTTACATTTTACAGCAAGCTTCCATCCATCAAAACGCGGCCACTGAAGCCAGGATTCAATTACACCATGCCGAAGTGAGGCTCAGTGGTTAGGGCTACTGAGCCAGAAGGCCCTGACTCAAACCCTGCTCTGCAGCGACCGTGCTTTGAAGGAAGTGAAATGCAATAGGCACTCCTGTACTGTGTGATTTCAGCGCACGCTAAAAACCCTCAGGTGGTCGAAATTATTTTGGAGCATCTTCCTCTCTTCCTTCTTTTACTCTCTCTTTCATTTCTTCCCTCAGGGTGAGGTTCTGGTGTTGACAAGCACGAGTTACTGTGCTTTTTCCTTTCCCCAAAGACAAATTTCGCGGCCCTGGGATCAGTAGCTGAACACCACCGACACTAAGCCACTGCGGCGGGCGCACTAAGGGAAAAGGATGGGGAGGTATATGGGGGGTGGAGAAAAGAGGATGCAGATGATGGATACTGATTCAACGATGCTCTTTCGATACCTGTGTCATTTTTAAAAGCGTGTTAAGGTATTCCACTACATTATAAGAGAACGACTGCAGTACGGGGTGCGCCAAGAAGGCAGAGACAAAGGTGTGCGACACTAAAAACATAAGTATTGCACACTGTGTGTGGATAAAAGAAAATTACAATTTTTCAAGTTGATAAAGTATAACTGACTTCTTTGCTGGGGCTGTATTCTTACAACTGCATAAAATCTGACTGGACAAAAGGCACCCCCATCTTTCGAATACCAAAATTTTGTTAGTGCACGTCCATAGAAGAATGCCATGGTAGATTTGCAGCTAACTCAACTACATATTTCTTGTGTAAATTTTGCTTCTCTTGTTGTACCTCACATGGTAAACTAATTACTGGCAGTGAACATCCATCACAGATCAGAATTTCCAAACTGCATTGTCAGTGAATGTACATGGCGACACAAGATAAGGTTATAATTCGTCTCTTTTTCCAGCTTATATTTAATCTGCATGCCTGTCCTAACTAGGGTTTTGGTGAGCATAACAGAGCATTTAACGCTCACTGCTGCAAAACATTAGATCAAAATTTCTTAAAATCACTTTGTTCTTTGAGCAGAAAACTGCAGCATTTGTCTGCTTGGCATTAACAAACTGACTCCCATATATTATCATTAAAAAGTTTTCGCTGATGCCTGGAAGGAGCCACAAAGTGCTAGGGAGACTAAAATTCTGCACTGTCTGTGCCACTCCAAACAAGAAAGGTTACAACGCAAGGTACCTGCAATTATTTATCACCATTTGCATGGAGTGTTTCAGATACGTTTCTGTCACACCTAGGCTGATTTCTCTAATTCCACAACAGCTGAATTATGAATAACAAATTATGGTTACATAAATGCTTCAGGGAAATCTACACAAATTCTGACAACAAAACAGTTTTCTTTCAATAGTACCGATAATTATCCCTTCTTCCTTGATTAACGCAACTTCTGTAGATCTTTTCTGCATTTTTTTTCCATACTGACAACCAGACAGCACAGACACCTTCACTAAAACTTATTCTAATACCCGTGCCACACGGACAGATTTAATGCCATTAAGTGCTTACTGCCTTAAGTTTTAATGGCATTCGTGTGGTGCCATACGCATAAATTTAATGGCATTAGCCTTACTGCCATTCGCGACCTACTGAGTTCGCCACAACTCATTCGCCCGTGCAATGTGTACTCTCGTTCCCATTCCCCACGCAGAAAAGCATGCAGCTTTGTCAGTTACAACTGCCTAGCCCACTATAAAATGGTTAATTCTTAACTTTCAGCCAGATGAGGCACCTAAACAGCATTTTCGATGCGAAGAGCGCCATTTTAACCAGCCTTATTGACAGGTACTCTCGACTTATGTGCTGACATGCGAGTTTATGGCTACTTTTTCGACTTGTAAAGCAGGAACAGCAGTATTTTCTGGAAAATCGTTTTTACATTACATTTGAACATCATTCACGATATATTCTGCTCATTAGGAATGTTTATATTAAGATGAAACTTTTGACTACCTTGCAAGCGTTATCGTCATCGTCACTTTCGATAATGGCATTAAAAGTGGACGTGTAGCACCAACTCCGAAAATAATGGCATTAACAAACTTAAGGCCTTAAGCATTTACTGCCATTTCTTGTGCGCGTGTGGCACGGGTATAAGACTCACAACTTTTCTAAATCCTTCAACTTCCCTGGCAGAACAAAAACCAGTCTATAGTTGAATACGTCTGTTGTAGTATAACACCCTTGTGAACAGCAACAACCTCGGCAACATGTACTTCGCTAAAAAAAACTCCTATAGGAAGAACGAGGTTACAAGTACATTGCAATACCTGGGATTACACATTACAAACTTTGAAGTACAGATTTGGAAGCAATCTCTGTCCTCGTGTTTTCACGGCTTTAAAATCTGCGAAAAGAGATACTATTTTGCATTCCATAACTCGCAAAAACCAACAACAATGGCTTCGAAATATGGTATTTATAGGCATATCCTGTGCAGCCTATGAAACAACAGCAGAGTGCACCCATGCGATGTTAATAATGAAATTATTAACTTAAAGGGACACTGAGGAGAGCACTATTAATATTTTCTTTATAGCAAAATCCGATAGTTCGGCATGTCATGGCTTTGTTGCCACTTGGCCGGCAGCGAAAAATGCATTTATTTCTAAGAAATTTGGATTCGAAGTTGAAAAAGTTTTTCCCGTCGCTCTGATTCAAACTTGGGATTCTCCTATGACGACACAGGACTAAGTGACGTGAAACATGACGTGAACATGACGTGACGCAGACTCCGTGATTTCTGATGGCCAGCAGTGCGTCCTAGCAGCAGCCGAAAAGAAAGCTACCGCTGGCCGCACGTTGAAGGCATCTATCAGCTATTGCGGCCGTCGCTACCGTCGCTTCGTTTACGTTTGCACCGGCGTTTTGCCATCGTTACGATGGATTCTGCTCTCGAAGTCGTCAACGAAGTTCTCGCAAATAGACACCTTTAGCATAACGTGTACCTTGTTACCGCTAGCGGAATACCGGGAGCCCGGTGAGCAGGCGCTGATTGGTCTCGATGCTTCAGGCGCGCGCGTAGCTGCCGGGCACGTGGCGCCATCTGGCGACGTCAAGGAGATTTGCGCATGCATTGGCTGCACCTCAGTGATTTGTGCTTCTCGTGTCCTAGCGTTGCTAGAACCATTGGTTCTAGCAACACTGTTTTGTCCTATGACGTCATGACGCTTGTACTTGCGAGTTTGGCCTGTGGCGGCGACACCTGTATTTTGGTTCTTGCTCTTCTCTACGTTACAAGAGCTTTGTTGTCAGTATGAGTGGCGTTTTTGTAATCAGGAGCTGGTATTCTGTCGATACAAGCCAACTTCAATTTCTCCTCAGTGTCCCTTTAATCTGAAAGGTCCCTGCTACTAATCACTCTGCCCGTCTTCATTATGCTGCTAATGACAGTTTTGGCGGTCAAATTCTAACCAAGAAAGACTGTAACCAAAGTCCACCGATGCGGCACTTTTCTCTGGCACATTCAGAACAGCCATGTGGTACGGCATAACTAGGAACATCTATGCCCCATGAAATTAGGTTAAGTGCAGCACGTCATCAACTCCAGAAGGCCTCTGAAGAAGAGAAGGAAAAGCTATGCCAGGACAATACACCCAGCAGCTATTCACACAGGGAGCCAGTGAGAGCCGCCTCGAGCAAGGAGAGCTGCTCACTCACCGAGAGCCTGGGATCTCGTGGTAGAGGACCCATTTGCAAAAGTACTCCGGCTGCAGCACAGCCGGGGTCGGGGAGGGTGATGTGACATTGAAGTAGCTGGAAGTGGTGCTGGGCACGTCACTGCCCAGCACGTCGTCCGTCATCCTGGCCGAGTCGTGTAACCACACAGGCACAGCGTTCAGGTCAGGGATGACGTCATTGCCGGTCCACAGAGAACTGCTTCAAGCCAGGAAGGCAGCGGCCGACCGCTGTCACAGACGGATAAAATGAACTTTTACTCACACGAAGGAAATGACATGCCCACTGCACTGTCACACTAGACAGCATGACGCGACTGAGCGAAAGCTGTTCTAACAGCTAGAAAAAAACAAAAACAACAATGAAGGCTTCTTGAAAGACTGGGTGCAATATCAAACACGAAAACACCTAGTAAAGTGAGACGAAAACGTCATTTACAGCATTCCACTCAGCTGCCAACGAACTTACGTTGGGCAAACGGGCAGATGCCTTAACAAGAGGCTCCGGGAACACGAAAGATTATGTGAACAAATTGCAAAATCCGGGAATCTGGCACCTCATTGTGCCCACTGTAAATGCATACCACTGCTCAAAAACACCAAGGTTATAGGTAGGGCTCGAAACAGACGGGAAAGAGAAATTATCGAAGCTTTCGCAATGCACGTTGCTACGGATAAGCAATGCGTCAGCTCCCCTTCGGTGATGTTAGGGGGAACTGAATTAACCTATCTCAAGAATAGCAATCTTCGGCTGTTGTAAGCGCTGTTGTTGTTTTCCTTTTTTTCCTTCATTTTTATTCTTGTCAGCGCGTGCGTACCTCCCTCTTCTGTGCATGATAAGACGTCAAATGTGTGTATATAGTCATGTTCCTTTTGAGATTAAAACAGTTGTTAGAAAGCGCTTCGTCCTGTGTGTTCGTCCTTTTTCCAAGGTTTTTTAGCGCTCACCAATTCCTTCAAGTTTGAAAGACTAATGCACCACAAGAAACGACTCATTTTGCTTTCAGGCCAAGTCTTCAACTTTTTTCACTGGTGCCAGTAAAAGACCATGCGATGCATTAAACTTGCTCCAGTAATGGAGGGAACTGGAAGCAACTACAAGGCAAACAACCACGAGCAAGAACACCAATTGGTGGCTGCCAATTTAAAATGAACCTAGGTGTGTAGCTACAAATCAGCCAAAAATTACCTATCAGCCTCCACAACGCCTCTTCCAAAACTATTCTTTGAAAACCAACCACGCGACGCTAATTGCAACTGCAAAATGTGAAAACCAGAAATTTCTTCAAGCCCAACAATCTTACCCACGCCTGTACGAACTTACATACAAATGCAGTGCAATTAAAAGTCAGTCCGTGTACTTCAGTTCACTCCTGCACACAGCTCACGACGACACCACAGATTTGTTTACGCTTAAGCCATTTTGTGTTCAGCAAATCAAGACCGCTGGCTCAACACAGCAAGCACATAAACACACACAGCCTATGAATGAATGCAGAAAGCTTAAAAGGGGTTGCATTCAGCACGCATTCCTTTTAAAAACAATAATGAATAGCAAGCACGTCATGTTTTCCCTCCAATGATTTTGTATGAGGAACGTCCTGTCATGTAGTGGTGACAATAGGTATAACCACAGGCTAACAAAGGCTTGAAAGCAAATTGATTATAAGGCCGAACTCCCGGTGAGAAAGAAGTGTTGAATGGAGGCACGAGTGAGATCCTTGCAATCAGTCTTGCACAGTCAGTATGAGAATAGGGAGAACAAGGAACTAGCATGACACATCAAGCAAGAATGTCCTATTGTTCTTTCACCCAGTGCACATGCATTTCCCATGTGATGTGCATCCTCTTCTCCTTTATCACTCAGTGGCAGCAGTAGCAACATGAATGGCTGCTGCAGTCAAGATAAGACTGGCTACGGCTGGCAACTGCGTTTGATTTAAATACTACTTGGAAGCTTCCGGATAACGTGCTCACACCATCGTAAACAGTCCTGGATACAGCCTGTGATAACAATGCTTTGTTAAAGGACCACTAAGGCTAGGCAGAGACTACGCAACACCACCGTTCACTTCGAACCACTGATCACTAAGTCCATTTTCATTACTGGCGTCATGAGTTAGAACACAGTGGCGAGGAAAAAAATGTTCCATTTATAGATCAAACTTCCTCAACAGTAAATGTCTTTCGCTGTACAACGAACGTCAACAAAGCCACAAAGGGCAAATGAATAAATTTTTTACCAAGAACAAAAACTGAATAAACTTGCCCTCAGTGTTCTTTTATCATTCTAGTGGAGTCCAAAGAACACACAAGACAACTGGCCCTGTATAGCAAACAAAATGATAAGGCTTATACATACGGCGATGAACAAAGAGCACTCTTAAAGAAAGCAAACACAGCAAAACAATGTGGCAAAGTGCTTTCAAGACATGTGCCATAAGAATGACAAGCCACAGTTTACACTGTCTCAGCTGCAAGTCTTTCTGCAAATAACTCTCCACAATGGGCGGTGAAATGCAGAAAACTATCTTTACACACAAATACCGAGTGAACAGTCTGATCAAATGAACTGAGGATTTAACGACGATGCCAACTGAGCCAATCATGTGCAGGTTCTAGGAAATAAAATCAGCAGAAAGGCTTCAAAACGAAAGCATTTTTCTTGATAACACAAAATATGGTTTGCTCACATCAAACAAAAAATTTGTATGGGTAACAGCATTTAGGAGTGTGAAAGCTTTTTTCCTCTCGCCAAAATAACCTTCAGGTGTTGGTAACTAAGCTAGGCAGATAAACCTGAACACTATAGCCTTTGAATTAGTACAGTATGGAAATGGTATCGCAAACACTTAACTAATGGTACACTACTTCTCATAACTATGGCTATTTTTGTGTCCCCCTTGAGTTGCAACTCCCATGAGAAAAACCTAGCTCCCTCTATCAAATACACAACTCTGTCTATACACCAGCACCCCACACGATTTTGTGACTTTCACCACCTCTGTGCATGAAGTTCAGCAAAGTGGCTGTTTGGGCGCATTGGTGAGACATGATGTAAAGTTTAAGCGCACAACCAGACAAGGACGGTGAAAGAGACAAGAGACAAACGAGTGCTAACTTTCAACCCACATCAAGTTAGCGCTCGTTTGTCTCGTCTCTTTCACCGCCTTCGTCTGGTAGTGCACTTCAACTTTATATCTGTGAACTATAAAATGGAGGGAGATGTTCAGTAATTCTTGATACTGTGTCCGTCCTCTAAAGACAATTGTGAAGCCTTATTGTGCAATCAGAGAGGGCGGGATGTGTTATTGGGAAGCATCACTTAGATTCTGTGCCAGTGAAATCATGAACCAAAAGGTGTGCAGTTTGTCACGCTGTATTGTACAGTTTCCGACAGTGAATTTGATTCATCTCAAACCCACATATAGCAACCTATGAAGTTTTTAAAAGACACCGACCCTTCGGTACGGTCGTAGAAGATATGACCTCTCATGTGCCTGTGGGGGACAGACAGGTATATTTATTGCAAGGCTAGCACTGCCCATATCTGAACATGATCGTCTCCACTATCGCAGCAAAAATGTACGTGAAATGCCGCGCGAAACATCGCAGCGACGACGCCGAGTACGAGCAGCTTACATAACCTTCAGTGTGAAAATGCCCAGACACAAGCCGTCGGCTGAGACTGTTAAGAGTGTACAGCAGTCGCAAATGCCAAAAAGATAGCGACGACCCTCCGTCGCAGTGGTCGCCCTATCAGCCAGACGGCCATGCCAGCGAAGAGGCATGTGTACGGAAACAAAGGATGATTGACGCCGGAACAACACGCCCACAGCTGGGGCCGCTTTTATCGGCGCATTTACATGAAACATCAATGAATTGCAGAGGCACACAGGGTGTATCACAGAGAACGAGCAGCGTTAGCAACCGCGTTATTTTAGCACACAACTGCGCACAAAGCGGCATAGGTTCTAAGCACTTTGACAGCTTTAGGCTCGATACTCCCTTCGGCAAACTTAAAACGTACAAGAGAATTCGCTCAGTTTGGAACCGCCAAATAAAGTCACGAACCTCCAGCGAACTATGTAACGAAGCTCAAAGTTGTATCGAATGTCAGCACAAGCGAAGGGAAAACAAGCAAGCAGCAACCGCTGCGAGAACGGCGATCGTACGCGCGTAAAAAGCACCCCTTCTTACGTAACCGCCCTCCGTTCGAACTGCCGAGACGCAGAAACTGGGGCAGCGATTTCTGCTTTCAAGGCAATGCCACCTCCTTTGTGAGCTAAGGCAGGGAGCGGGGGAAACTGCAACCTAACTGCGTCTCCGCGCTTCAGCGAGCCGGAACAACCAGCTGTCAGTAGGGGGCTGTGTACGATTCCGCGCTTAAGGCACAGAAGAGCTCTCCAACGACAGTTAAGCAGAGCAGCACGCGGTTAACACTTTTTCTCGAAACGTCAAAACGCACTCGCAATGACAGGCAAAGAGAAACAGCTTTCTCACATGCACCGTTTAAAACTAAGAGCGCAAAACGGGACCATAGGCTTAAGCGCGCGAGAGGAGAAGTAGGTGGATGAATAGGAAGATTTGCGTTAACTAACAAGTAAACAAAGTGAGTAGTTACCTCCGACTCAAGGCAAGCAGCTCCTATAGCACAGAAGCGAAGTAGTTGACACACAGAAGAACAAATACCAAGAACTCGGGACAAGAACCTCCGAAACTTCGATCAGCTGAAAGCAAACGCCAGACCACGCACAATGTTGGGAGTCGAGGCATGTGATACGAAGCCGATACGAAAATACGGCACAAACAAACAATTTCTTTAGTTAAAGCGCACATTTTTGCCAGTTATAATATTATGTTGGTTAAAACACAATATTCAACGCGTGGATATTTTGTTTTGATGGTTTATAGTATATTGTGACTGAAAAAAAGTTTCGGTTTGCGGATCAGTTTTGGCGCGTACTTTGAGTTTTCACGTACACGCACATGAACGATTGGTCAAGTTGTACTTGTACATACAGACGTTGCCTCAAAACGAAGCAGAACACCGGCACAAAGAATAAGGCAAGGCACAGAGGGAATTCTGCACAGAGGGAAGTCTTGCTCTTTTGCACTGTTTTTTTGCTTTCAGTGAATATACTGTGCGTGTAAAAGTCGCGCGACACAAGCGCCATGCTCTTCTTGTGTGTTCCATTTTACAAATGGCGAGAAACTGCGACTACTGTTTGTCAGATTCCCTTCAAATGAGCGTGATGGGACGTGGGACAACGCCGATTTTAATGCTGTCGCATTCATCGTTGCTTCTATGCTCTAATTTCCCTCTTTTTCTAGACGTCGGGTTCCCTGCACACACCACGGTAAGTTTGTGTTTCAATGCACACCACATTTGGAGGCAAATTAGCAGCCCGGCCACGGTGTGAGTGAGTGAGTGAGTGAGTGAGTGAGTGAGTGAGTGAGTGAGTGAGTGAGTGAGTGAGTGATTGAGTGAGTGGGCGAGCGAGCGAGCGAGCGAGTGAGTGAGTGAGTGAGTGAGTGAGTGAGTGAGTGAGTGAGTGAGTGAGCGAGCGAGCGAGCGAGTGAGTGAGTGAGTGAGTGAGTGAGTGTGTGAGTGAGTGAGTGAGTGAGTGAGTGAGTGAGTGAGTGAGTGAGTGTGAGTGAGTGAGTGAGTGAGTGAGTGAGTGAGTGAGTGAGTGAGTGAGTGAGTGAGTGAGTGAGTCCTTACATATGCCTTACGTAGACAGCGTTTGCCATTACTGCGTCGCCGAAAGTTAGCGCATCGAAACTTTCACACAATTCTTGCACATGTCGTTTTTCCGTTAACCTGTCCGCACGTGCGAACGGCCCGAAAATCTGACACAGCACATAGGGGAGCCGAGGGTTGGCGCTGGCCCCCGAAAAAATATGCCCAGCCACAGAGAAATCTGCCGACCGCATCGATCGGACCCTTACAAAAGGGCGTTTCACAATGCTGCAGGCTGCAATTGGGCCCCCTATTTGGTATGTGTATCTCTCAATCACTGCTGCATTTTGTTCATTTATTATTTTTATAAGACAAATGACAGAGGAACATCATGCCTACCCAACATTTAACGCCCCACACCGGTCCCCAGAGTGCGGAGCATCCGGGGGGGGGGGGGGGGGTAACTGGTGTGCTCCAGGCGGTGTTGGGTCTGGGGGACTTCCAGTGGTTGACTGCAAGGAGCCGGCCTGCATTGGTACCAGCTGGGAAGGAGGACCAGGAGTACAGGCCGGGCCACCGGGGTGAAGTGGTCGGTCAGCTGTTCTGCCAGGGCCTGCATGGTGATGCCCTTGGCAAGTAATGCTCCCAGGACTAGGTATTGCATCTTGGAAGTCTGTAGAAGAGCCTTCAGTAGCCGCCACGCCCTGGAAGATTGCGGTGCAGTCTAGATGAAGCTGCATATTACTTGCCAACTCTCACGCTGAAGGCACTTGGCGTGACGTCTACAAACGGCGTCAGTCCTTCTGTGGACAGTCCAGTCTGTGGGACGACCCGTCCTCTAGGCTTTCCTTTCTGCTCGACGCCTTGATGCTCGCAAGTCCAGCTGCCGGAGGTCAGGGGCAGGGGAGTTGGAAGGAGCCGTGCATCCAATGATGACTTTGCGGACACATTCTGCGATGTGTACGAGGAAGTTGCCCAAGGCTGGAGCCCTTTCGCGGAGGGTATGGAAGTCGGACCACTTCATCACTTGGTACACCTTTTCACCAAGTTGTCTCATCGTGGCCTGCGCCCGAGATGGAGACCAGGTCAGTCGTGTACCTCGCACAAAGGTGGGCGGAGAAAGCTGGAGGAGGGTGCGTCCACGGCGGTAGGTGGTGGCACATTTCTAGCCCCTGTGGTAGGCGCTGAAGTCCATAACAGGTTGGGCAATGAGCCCAGCCTGTTATGGAGGGGCACAATGCACGAGGGGTCCAAGGGTCTGAACGGTTGGGCGTAGATCGACGTCACGGTTGTGTCGTGGTGCCCATCCGGACTAGAACGGCGACGCACTCCAGTGAACCGGATCTGATGCCCGGCAGATCCGCCTCGGTGCGGGAAATTTATGGTGTCTTCGGCTGAGACGCACTGCCTCCGAGCCGGTGCGCAGGAAGTGACGTAAAATACGACATGAGTGGCCGTTCCCTTGCACCTCAGCCGAACGCGCGAAACACTCTCAGGGTACCGTTGTTCTTTCTGCCTTCTGTTCACCGTGGCCTCCGACACCTCGAAAATCTCAGAGGTCATTCTTACGAGCGGCCGACGCCAACGACCCCAGTCAGAACTTTGTACAATTAGCAGCAACTTCTTTACTAACAGCGCGAAGGACCGTGTTTGAAATAGACGTTCATAGAAACGGAGGTAAATGAGGGACCCAGGAGCAGGTTCGTGAAACACTGCGATTATGGTGGTGCAGGTTAGACAACACACCACGGCGTTATGCTAGTCTGTCCCGGTTTGTACGCTTCACTATATAGAGTAATTCTGGGCCGTTTCCTTTCCTCACACCATTGACGTTAAGGATGAAGGACGAAGTGAGATAGAGAGAAACAGAGGGACGGAAAGGCGAGGAGGTTAACCAGGCGCTGCCCAGAAGGCTACCTCAAAAAATGGGCTGTTTTCTGTGATTCCAAAGCTGCCCTACAATGTCTTCAATCTGCCTTGAGCCTTAGGAGGAAGTGAAATAAGAAAGAGGTGTCGTAGGGGAGGTCTCCGGATTAATTTCGATTAACTATGGATCTTTAACTTGCGCCCAGAAGAGAGGAGGGAGGCAAGGAAGCGCATCGCGACGCAGCGGCTTTGGCGGGGAGTGGGGAGGGGGGGGGGAGGCAGTGTTCGTGGAATGGCCGTGTCGAACTGCCATCGATGATGATTACCAAGATTCAGGGTGCCGATGAATCAGTCTTCACATCCGTCGTTGTTCTGTCCCCATCCTGACCTCGACAGAACACAAGCCACCCTGCTCCGTCGATTACGAACTCATTCGCTTCTCAGTCACTTCCGTTTGGCGCTTATCACCAACGGTGAATTCGACCCTTCTTGCCCAAATTGTAACAATGGTAGCCCCGGAACCATGGAGTTTCTCACTATTACCTAGACGGAAAGCAGGTGCCCCTTCTATGGGAGTTTGCGTGGAGCCCCCTCAAAACCACTTCAGCCACCATGGGCACTCAAAGCATCATAAGCCGGTGAGCTAAAGGCTGCAGAACTATAACTTTTGGGCGAAAAATAATGCAAAAATGAACGCTGTTCGATAACTAAGAATGTCCTAACATTCAATATCATGTCTAATGATTGCAACATATAAGCAGAAAAGCATGTAAATGCAAAGTTTGCCCAAAATAAGAGTTGAATCGCTGTCATATTTAACCGAGTATTACACAATACAAAAACTATTATTTCGGGCTTTACAGGCGCACTTTTAAAATGAAATATGTTTTAAAAAAATGTTGTTGATTAAACACTTTAAAAGTTTTTTAGCGGCATTTCAGAAAAGAAAAACCTTTTATTGGCGTCATGTGCTGTTGCGGTTTCGCTACTATGGCTTTTGCTATGGCTTTTGCTCAAAGTCGTCTGCACACACACGAGCATAGTTTTTGGAATGAAACTTCTCAGTAATGAGACTCCGTGTTCCCGAAAAAAATACAACTGTCCCACACCAAGTGGCTCACGGGCCAATGATGCTTTGAGCATCCATGGTGGCTGAAGTGCAGCGCCGCCAGCTTTCCCTCTAGGTAATAGTAAGAAACTCTATTCCCGGAACACAAGCTCACATCTTATGGGGGCGCGCGAAACAACCGGCCCTACAAGCCCTGCTGCGAGCTCCCACAGAAGAGGGATGGAATGGACTTGTCACAACTACTTACAAATTCCGACAAGTCGACCGCGCTCACGTCGTGGGCCCAAGCAGTCGCCCCCACCTGGGTTACACGCCGCCCCACTGTCTCATTAATTCCAATTATGGCAATAAAGTTTATTCACTCATATCCGTCGTTGTCACTGACAGAGATGTAGTAATATTTTTCGCGGAGTGACTGATCACGAGTCCCGAGGCGTATTCGCCTAATTACGAGGATTCAAAGTAGGGATACATTTCTAACGATTACTAGATTTTCCGCTCAAATCCTGCTGACAGGAAACCTTGGGAACCAGCCCATCTGCATTGAAGTCTTGGGAGCCTTGGAGTGAGCGCGAGGCGCTGTCGTGCGTACGGTGAGCGTGCGGTGGTGCTGAAAACGTTTGGCGAACGCGACGATCATTTTGGCGACCGTTACGCAACGAAAGCTGCGATTGTATTGTGCTCTCTAAGCGTTGGGTGGTCGTTCAGAGTTTCAGACGTCCAATGGCAGGATTGGATGGCTCGTGCCTACTCCGTTCGATTTCACTTAGGCAGACTGTAGCTTCGATTTGGGCAGGCTGCAATGTGTCCCTTCTGCTTCTTTCCGCCATCCGTGTCCTATTCGTTCAAGCTCGTCAATGCAGTGGCGTTTATGCCCCATCTAATGACATTCGGGGCACGAACGGTAGCTGATCAGCAGGAGATGTTTTTTAGGTGAAAGACATATGATTTATGGGGTTTAACGTCCGGCAGTGTTTGCGTACATTTTTAATGCAACAAAGACCAATAAATAAATGGATGAATGAAAAAAAAAAGCGACTCAGGCTATGAGGGACGTCGCAGTGAAGGGCTCCAGAAATTTCGACCACCTGGGGTTCTTTAACGTGCACTGACATCGCACAGTACACGGGCCTCTACAATTTCGCCTCCATCGAAATTCGGCCGCCACGGCCGAAATCGAACCCGCGTCTTTCGGGTCAGCAGTCGAGCGCCATAACCACTGAGCCACCGCGGCGGCGAAAGACATATGGCTCATCGAAGCCAGGCTTTGTCGTTGTTGACCGCAAAAGTGGTCACAAAAATTAAGTGCCACGTCATATTTGTCCTGGAGACCGGAAATAACGTCAACCAAACGAGGTGTGAAACAGGAAGGGACGTTAACCAAACAGAAAAAAAAAACGCCCTGAGGTCGCCGTCTGGCGACGAACAGGCCGGTCGCCTTCACACAGCGCTTCACCTTCTTCAAGGAAGCAGCGGAAGTTGCCGCTCGCCTACTTTTTATTGCTGCTTAGTAATTTTTCGGTAATGGTATGTCTGAACAAATTCGTACGGAAGTCCGAGTGCAGTAATCACTAGTCTCTCTGCTGACAAAGCTCGAACGAAGTAGATGAAGATGTCTCAAAGCACGAGCATCTGAGAAGCTCGCCTGACGTCCCTGTCAAAGGCTACAACAACAACAACAACGACGTCCCTGCCTCCGCCTGCAAGCAACCGAAGACCTCTGCGCAGCTCCACCATAGGTAAGCGTTAATAGCAGCGGTTCTTTGTAAACTATAAACTGGACGAGGATTTTAGCTGTTCTACCGTTCACAGCTGCGGAGTAGAGGAATGATAGAGGACTCGTAACACACACGCAGCGTCCAAGCCTGTGTTACGTGTTTTTATACTGAGGCTTTTATTACGTAGAAAAATAGAAAATTCAAGCTCACTTGTATAAAAGTCCAAGTGTTCGACATGGTTTCGTTAATTTGTAGTGCGCAGTACTGCAACACGTGGCAGTACTCGAACGCATCTTCAGGGACCCTTAACCATTTCTCGGTGACCAGGTGGTCGAAATTTCCGGAGCCCTACTCTACGGCGTCCCTCACAGCCTCAGTAGCTTTGGGACGTTAAACCACCATAAACCATAAACCATTTCTTCGTGAAATTAAATCGTTTATTGCACATACAGCCACCGCTATGGCTCAGTGGTTAAGGCCGCTCGGCTGCTGTCAATTCCGGCCGCGGAGGTCGAATTTTGAGGAAGGCGAAATTCTAGGCGCCCGTGTACTGTGCGATGTCAGTGCACTTGGTGAATTCGAACAGAACCCCAGGCGCTCGAATTTATTAAGGCGAAAGCTTTTAGTGCCTCATCGTTGTCGACAGAAGGCTGTCAGTAGAAGCTTGTCAGCAGAGGTGCCACGCTTTTTACGGGTGTCCACCGGGATATTTGAGACAGTTACTGCGTAATTTCCTTTCCTCAAATACAATATTCATTTTCTTCATCGACTGCCTTGCTAAAGCTTACAGTATTTTCTTTTCTAAGCTTTATTTCATTTTGAATTAATCACGTATTCATTTTTTCTCCTTCTCTCTCTCTCTTCAATCAAAACTCCTTTTTTCTCACTCCCTGCCCTCCTTGAGGTAGACTCTCCCGGTGTTGCTCTCTCGTGCGTGTGCTTTTATTTTGCCTTTATTATGTACAGGTGAATAGCAACCTTTGCCTCCCGATTCTTGCCGATCCCCCAGTGTGGGTATGTGTCATCTTTTCAAAGGCTAACAACAACCACTTCCTCCCATCATGTATGGTGCGGTTCGGGTGTCCATCGAGATGACAGAGAATTACTGCTCCATTTCCTTTCCTCAAAAAGCGTTGCGTTCAAAAGGCAAGGAAGGCATCGTGCCGAACGGGTGGTGGCGTCCCGTGGACTCCCTGGCAGCGCTACAACACGCTGTCGCATTCCAGTGCTAAAGGCGATGGTTAAGCGTAATTAATTAGCAGTTAATTAATATTTATGTATTAACCAGTAATTAGTCATTAATTAGCAATTTGTCATTACTTGTTAATTAGTGCTCAATTTTGTGTGATGTCATCCAGTGGTGACGTCACCAGTGTCACAGAGGCAAAGTGGTGCGGAAAACGCTTTCGCCTCTACGCACTTTCGACAAAGTGCCCCCTGAATTTTTCCGGACCCCTTCAATATACGGCGTCCCTCATAGTCTGAGTCGCTTTGGGACGTTAAACCTCCATAAACTCTAAACCAAAAAAAGGAAGCACACATATGATCTCCCCTGGCGGCTAAATATCTAAAAGACTTTATCCCAGCCCACAATATTCTAATTATCTGTACCCCAGCCCACTCGGGTCTGGTTGGAAACGAGGCCGCCCACAGGCTCGCCCGCTCCTCTTTACCCCGGGGAGCCGTGGACACCTCATACGAATTCAGCACTAAAGAGGAAACCAATACCTTTAATAGCATCACAGACATTCAGAAAAAGAACAAAAGGATCTATCCTCCTCCGGATAGATCGCTTAGCTCGGCTGAGGCCTATGACTGGAGAAGACTCCAAGCTAGAAACTTCGCATCCCCGCTCTGGAGGAGCTGGACAGGAGGTGACACGAGGGAGGATGCGGAGGTGTGCGAGTTATGCGGGCATACAGCTACACTCGAACACATACTATGGAGATGCCCCAGTGCCCCAGGATATGGCAGAATCAATAATGCAGAGGAATGGGAGACCATACTCAGAAGTGCCGACCTTAGCATACAACGATACGCTACCCGCCTGGCAGCAGAAGCTGCGCGACTAGACCGTTGCTAGTCTTCCAGCTGCGACGCTGCCCCTCCCCGGACGCCTGCGTGCGGACCCGGAGGGGCACGGGTCTTCTTCTGGCGGAAATAAAGTTTCTTCACTCACTCACTCACTCTCCCCTATTAAGGCGAAAGACTTTAATGGCTCATACTGTCGTGACCAAGACGCCCTCAATACATTCCAATACATAAGACAATTTTTAATAGATCGTCAATCCTACATTCGAATTCAAGATAGAGACCATGGTCCTTACCTACTCGGCACGCGGGGAACCCCTCAAGGCGCGGTACTTTCCCCGCTGCTCTTCAATCTGGCCATGATGCACCTGCCGGCCCAGCTGAGTGGTGTCGCCGGCGTGCAGCACGCCCTGTACGCCGATGACATCACTCTGTGGGCCACGCAGGGCAGCACAGGAGACATTGAAACCAGCCTGCAAACAGCGGCGACGATAGTAGACCGCTACGCCCGCCTCTGCGGTCTTCAATGTTCCCCTCAAAAATCGGAATTTGTGCACCTCCGCCCCTCACAGAAGTGCACAACTAAAATATCTCTCTCTCTTGAGAGTGGTCCCATACGCGAAAGTGATGAGATACGGGTACTCGGACTCTACATCCACAAACACAGGCGGCCAGACACTACATTGGCCAAACTCCGTAAGGTGGGGGACCAGGTGGGCCGCATGGTCCGCCGGGTTTCCAACAAACGCGGAGGGTTACGAAGTAAGGATGCCTTGCGGCTGGCAAACGCCTTTGTAACCAGTCGAATTCTCTATTCGACTCCTTATCTCCACCTACGGAAACAAGAGGAGGACGCCCTTGAGGTCATCCTTCGCAAAATTGTTAAACGTGCCCTTGACCTCCCCATCACTACTTCAAACAGCCGGCTTATGGCTCTTGGGGTGGTGAATACTTTCCGGGAACTCCGGGAGGCGCACCTTACAAACCAGTACACGCGCTTGTCGCTAACGGAGTCGGGTCGCCGCCTTCTTGCTCGACTCCATATCCAACACACCCCTCCAATGGAAGACAGGTTTCGCATCCCGGAACTGTGGAGACGTGCCCTCCACGTGCGGCCTCTTCCAGCAAACATGTCACATGAAGACCATAATGGTCGGCGCCTGGCACGAGCGGAAGCGCTAGCCCGATATTATGGCAACAAAACAGGTGTATACTACGTGGACGCCTCCGGCCCTCACCACGGGGGATGGTACACGGCCGCGGTAGTTCACAACAGCAACACAGTTAACGGACTAACTTTCAGAGCCCGCAGTGCAACACAAGCAGAAGAGGTCGCGATTGCTCTCGCGGCCTCACATTCCAGTTCAAAATACATAATCACCGACTCGCGAGGGGCCTGTCGGAACGTCGAACAAGGCTGCACTCCCTTCCTAGCCTATCGAATATACCAAAATTGCATACGGGATACGGACCCCGCACACCGTTACCTCATATGGGCCCCTGCTGATCAGGGGTTGGCAGGAAACGAGGCAGCAGACGCAGCCGCCCGCGCGCTCTCTCACCGGGCTGTTTTCTCCTCCCCGTCCGATCAGGAACCCGATTTTAATCCGGTCTATACATTCAAAGATATTACAACATATTATCAAACTTGTCATCGCCTTTACCCTAGCCCATGTAAAGGCCTTAAGAAGGCGGATGAGCGGCTCCTTCTCCGCCTTCTCACCAATACATTGCTGTGCCCGGCAGCGCTAAAACATTTTGACCCCTCCTTTAGCGGCAGCTGCCCACACTGTAGTGCAGTGTCTTCTGACACTTATCACATGGTGTGGGCCTGCCCCTCCAACCCCGCTATTCCCTCCATCCCCAACCCAACCCGGGAGGACTGGGAGGCGACCCTGCTCGGCTGCCACGACTTACAGGCCCAACAAGCCTTAGTCGGGCGCGCCCGGGCGGCGGCAACCGCCACTGGGGTCCCATACTAGGGACCTCCACCTAGTGTTTGTAAGGATCGGTCCCTTACGGGCTGATCCAAACATACCTCCTGCTCATTCGTAATAAATGTTTTCACCACCACCACCAAGACGCGTTAGCAAATTTGTCCGCGTTTCAGATTGGTCGAAATGGTCGTGACGTCACTGCGCGCGAATTTTGCCGGGTGTCCACCGAATTATGTGAGACAGTTACTGCGCAATTTCCTTTCCTCAAATACAATTTTCGACTGGTGTTCACCGATATATGTGAGGCAGTTACTGCGTAGTTTCCTTTCCTCAAACACAATTTTCATTTTCTTCATTACGGCCCCTACAAAGTCGTCGAGGGCTATGTACTCTCGACCACTTAACGCGACCTCTTGCCAAGCTCTTCCCGGCGAATAAAATGTTTTACAATCAATCATTACGGCCCCTCTTTCTCTTTCTTCTTTCACTCCACTTCCTCCCTTCCTTACGGTGCGGTTCAGGTGTCCACCGAGATGACAGATTTACAGCGCCATTTCCTTTCCTCAAAAAGCGTTGCGTTCAAAGGGCAACGCATCGCGCCGAACGGGTGGTGGCGTTCCGTGGACTCCCTGGCAGCGCTACAAGACGCTGTCGCGTTCCACTCCTAAAGGCAAATATTAAGCGTCATTAATTGGCAGTTAATTAATGCACCAACAGAATGTGAAGTGAACAATCGCGTAGCAGAATGCAGCACTCAGGCTTTCGCCTTTCACCACTTTAGCCGCTAAAGTTCCTCGTAATTTTTTGTTGTTACATGGGGTCTCATGGTCCTATATGGGACTCCGTGTGACGTAGACGCTAGGTACCTAGGTCCCGTCTGCGACAGCCGCGTGTATTGGTTAATGAGGTGAGCTTCCTGCAGCTCCTGATAGGAGTCTACCACCCCCAACGCTTCAGTTTGGCGTTGGAGGTAGCCACCGGGAGGTCCAGTGCTCGTCTGTTGCCTTCCTGATGATGGCGTGAATGCGCTCGCCTTCTTGTTTACTGGTGCGTAGGTACGGCACGGCGTAGAGGATCCGGCTGGTAACGAATGCATGGGCGAGCCGTAGCGCGTCCGTGCCCCGCAGACCACCCCGCTTTTGAAAACGCGGTGGATCATGCGCCCTACCTTTTCGCCTATACGCTTGAGTTTAGGTATAGCAGAGTCCGGCCTAAGCCTGTTATTGATGAACAGACCCAGGTGGTGGTGAAAATATTTTAATGAAATGGTTTAGGAGGTTGTAGCCGTGGTTGGAGCTCTCAGTCCGGAACCCCATTGGCGTAGGCTGCTGTCCGGGCTCTTTCGATGAGTTGCTTTTAACTCTTTCCGTCCGAGCTGGACAGAGCTGCCTCCCCCCCCTCCTGCGTTGGCTGGTTATTAACAGTGATCGCCTGATTTCGTTGGCAGGCCCATACCATATGGTACAGGTCCGCCTTCTCCCCGCAGAATTTGCATTGTGAGTCAAATGACTCCGGGTCTATGGCGTGTAGTCTTCGTGGGTTGTTGTAAGTGTTGGTCTGTAGCTTTCGGAGGTGTTGTTCCTCCCCTTTATCTAGTGTCTTAGCCGGCGGAGGGTAGACCCGACGGGATAATCTTAAGTGCTGAAGTATGTCATTGTAAGTTAGTAGTGGGGTAGGAGGTTCCACGGCATCCGCACTGGGTGCCCGGGGGAGAAATGCTCGGGCTGAGGCATGTGCGCTCTCGTTCCCTGGGATGCCCTGGTGACCTGGTACCCATATTAAGTGTTTGTGTGTGGGTTGGTAGCCACGGATGTAGCTATCTTGCAGGATTTTAGCTGCTAGCGGTGCGACCCTGCCCCTGAGGTAATTGCGATACGCTGTCTGTGAATCTGTGAGAATGTATATTGAGCTAGTGTGTG
Organism: Amblyomma mixtum; assembly: GCF_055824585.1. Classification (NCBI taxonomy): domain Eukaryota; kingdom Metazoa; phylum Arthropoda; class Arachnida; order Ixodida; family Ixodidae; genus Amblyomma; species Amblyomma mixtum. The sequence continues at coordinate 179,090,619 of NC_143021.1, read as the reverse complement.
TTGCAGCTAGAGCAATCGCCACTTCTTCCGCAGCCAGTATGTCCTGGCTAGCCAGTACTAGTCCGTCGACTGTTGTATTTTGGTGCACTACCGCGACGGCCGTCATTCCCTGCTCGGGACCCGCAGCATCGACATAGAACACGCCCTCGCGCTCGCCGTAGTGTCTTTTCATGGCTTCGGCTCGTGCTTGTCGTCTTGACTGGTGAAAATCAGGGTGCATATTCCTGGGTAGCTGCCTTGAGTTGTCCTCTCCATGAGGCTGGGATGTCGGTTTTGGTGTCTAGCTGTCGGGGGCAATTGATGTTTAAATCACTCAGGACTTGTCGGCCAGTTCGAGTTGTGGAGAGCCGTACCACCTGCGCCGTAAGGTGCGCCTCTATCAGCTCATCGATCGTGTTGTGCACACCCAGTCGCAAGAGCCTGTCCGTCGATGTCGCAAGAGGGAGTCCCAGGGCCTTCTTGTAGGCAGTTCTGATTATGATGTCGAGGTTTTTTATGTCACGCTTCTTAAGGCGGAGGTAGGGCGCTACGTAGACGACGCGGCTTACAACGAAAGCCTGCACCAGTCGCAGAGTATCGTCTTCTCGCATCCCTGATTTGCGCGTCGTTATCCTGGCGATCATCCTGGCGACTTGCTCGCTCACGAGCCGTAGTTTCTGGAGGGCAAGAAGGTTGTTGCCGTCGCTATTTATGTACAGACCCAGTATCTTCAGGGTCTGAACTTCCTTGATGGGTGAGTTGTCTACGCGGATATTGATGGTGTCTTGATTCTTGCGTTGACGGAAGACTATGAGTTCGGATTTTTCGGGTGAGCACGTTAGTCCACACGCCCGGGCATAATTTTGAACTGTTGTCGCCGCGGTTTGTAGTTGTTCTTCAATCATTCCCATACTTCCCGTGGTTGTCCAGATGGTTATATCATCAGCGTACAGGGCGTGGCGTATTCCCTGTACCTGATTGAGAAGAGGTGGGAGGTTTAGGAGTGCTATGTTGAAGAGAAGTGGGGATAGTACTGCCCCTTGCGGAGTGCCTCTCGTGCCCATCTTCACTTGCGTTGTGTGTTTTGAGCCGGTGCTGATGTTGACGGTTCTGTCCGTAAGGAAATCGCAGATGTACGAGTAGGCTCGCTGTCCGCAGTTCATGCTGTGGAGGTTGTTGAGGATTGTGGAGTGTTTGACATTGTCAAACGCTCCCTTGAGGTCAAGTGTTAGAAGCGCTCGGTTACTGTTTGTGCGTGCGGGATCAATGACTTCACGTTTGATTTGCAGAAGCACATCATGGGTGGACAAGTGTGCCCGGAATCCAAACATCGTGTGTGGCAGTAGCTCATTGTCCTCAAGATAATTGGAGAGACGGGTGTGGACTGCCTTTTCCATGAGTTTGCCTGCGCACGACGTGAGGGATATGGGGCGCAGGTTTTCAATGCTGATTTTCTTGCCGGGTTTGGGAATAAAGTGTACATTGGCTGTTTTCCATGCTTGTGGAATGGTGCCGGTACGCCAACATTCGTTTATGTAATCCGTGAGTTGCTGCAGAGCCTCCGTGCCGAGGTTGGCCAGAAGTCCGACAGTAATTTTGTCTTGTCCCGGGGCTGTGCCTCGGCGCATATCTGCTAGTGCTGCAATGATTTCCTCTGAAGTGAAATCTCTGTCTAGGTCTTCGTTCGGTTCCCCACGGTACTCCTTATTGTAGGGTTGTGGGTCTCGCGCGGTGCAGATATAGCGACGCGTGAGTTCATCCACGAGTTCATGATCCGTGCCTTGAAAGCTGTGTAGGGCTCGATGCAAATTTCTGTGTTGTTCACTCTTCGCTTTCGGAGGGTCAATTAGGCATCGCAGAAGGTTCCATGTAGCCTTGGTGTCTAGGCGGCCTTTGAGGGATTCGCACTTTGTTAGCCAATTGGTGCGAGCGAGGTCCCATGCGTATTGGTCTGCTTGAATAGTAAGCTTGGCTATTCGAAGTCTTAGTTTCCGATTGTGTCTTTGTTTTTTCCATCGTTTTATAAGACTACGTCTTGCTTCCCAAAGGTGTAGGAGGTGGTTGTCAACAGCTGGGTGGTCCTCCGTGGTGGCAAGAGACTTTGTGAGCTTTTCTTTAAGGTCGAGAATGGAAGCCGCCCAATCTTCGTAGCTGGTTATTTGTTCGGATGTGGTTAGTTTGGTGTCCTTTCTGAATGTCTCCCAGTCTGTAATTCTGGCTTGCCCTCGTGGTTTGCTGTGCTTGTTGCTTTCGAAGATGGTCTGCAGCACGTAGTGATCGCTGCCTAGGGTCTCTCCTGTATTGAGCCACTCATAGTTGCGGGCATTGCGGACGAGCGTGAGGTCGGGAGAAGTATCCCGCGTTACGCTGGTGCCGACTCGCGTCGGGTGCTGCGGGTCCGTGAGTAGGGTCAGGGCCATGTCAGCGATGGCGGATGCTAGTTTTCTGCCTTTCGTGTCTTCCCTGGGGTATCCCCATAGGGGGCTAGAAGCATTAAAGTCGCCAACTATAGCTAGGGGAGCTTTTTGGGCTTCTCTTAGGGCTTTAAGAAAGATCACGTCGAAGGCTACGCGGTGCTGTTTGGGGCGACTATATATATTGAGTATATAGGTGCCCTTGCTGTTTCTGTGCTGTGGCAGTATTTTTATGAAGGTATATTCAATGTCGCTGTCTAGATTAAGGTCTACAGTGATTGCCGTGCATGATTTGTGGACCAAGATGCATGTCGAGGGATTTGTTTGATGTGTTGAGTATCCTCTGCTCTTAGCCTCCATATTCACTTCTTGCAGGGCTATTATTTGCGGCGTATCGGGATGAGAGTCTATGTATTGCTGTAATGTTTCCCTCTTCCGTTTTAGTCCTCTGCAGTTCCACTGTAGGATAGTAAGTTTATGTCTACGTTGTGGAGCCATGCTGAACACTAGAAACTTGTGCCTCATCATGTGGTGCGCCCTCAGGTTGTTGATCTGGCTGAGTGCTTGGCAGACGACGAGTTCCCATTTTACCCTGCAGCTTTGTGCCTCTGTTGTGAGAAACATCTGATAATTCCTGAAGTTTGCGGTCAATTCTGATCTCCTGCGATTGCATTCTTATTAAAACTGGTTCGAGGTTTTCCATCATGGGTTTAATAACTGATTCGAACATACTTTTGATTGTCGTCTCGATCATAATTTGTAATTTATTTTCAATGAGGTCTTGAATTGTTTTTTCCAAGCGAGTGATGCGTTCCTGGGTTTGGGGGTGCTCTGTATATTGCTGCTTTAGTGCCTGCGATGGTGGTGCCTGCGGAGTTGGTGCCTGGTGGGGTGCGTCTGGTGTAGTTGCTTGCCTCTCGGGGGTGCTAGCATCTAACTGGTGTGGAGACGGAGGGTGTAGCTCTGCCCTATCTTCTTCCATCGGACATGCCTGTTGCGTCGATGGAGGTAATGTGTTGTTTGGATTGACTGCGATGACTAACTGCTGTTTCAATGTGCTATTTTCTGATTTTAGTTGTTCAATCTCTGCTTCAAGTCGTTTGTAAGCCAACGCTTCGGGGGAGGAGGCAGCTACATCTGCCCAGCTCACCTTGCTGCCGTTGCGCTGCTCCTTGTTATGGGGTCCTGTTGTCTTCTCGGCTGGACGACTGCCGTTGTTGTGCGTCACATTATCGGTAGTCCCCGGTCCATTGCTTGAAGAGCGTGAGCCGGGTGGTGCTGAGTTGTTGCTGGACTGGTCCTGGTGGGTCAGTCGGTCCCCGCTGCTCGATGGACCTCTGCTGCCGGACCGGTTCCGAAGCCTGGATCTTGACCGGTGGTTGAATTCTCCTGTCTTGGGCTTGGTTTTTTGTGATGTTCGGTACTTGTACTTGCACTGATTCGACCCCATGGGATGTGGACCTTCGCAGACCGTGCACTTGGGTTGGCAGTCGTGGGATTCTGGAACATCTTGCTGACCGCACTGCGGACATCTTGACTTCGAAGGGCAAGGGCAAACATCCGCCCGGTGTCCAAGTTTCCCTCACAGTGCGCAGGCTGGCGTTGTTTTCTTGTATAGGCGTACTGGAACCGCTTCACCGTAGTAGAAGACGTGAAACGGAACCTTTCTTCCTTCAAACGTGATGGCCGCCACGTTGGAGGAACCTAATTTTCTCACGCTCACCACTGGTGCGTCCGGGGAGCGAAGCGCGTTCGTGATGTCTTCGTTGGAAACCCTCGGGTCCACTTGTATTACTCCTTTGCAAGTGTCGTCGGAGGGGCGGAGGTAGGAGTACACTGCCTGTGCCTTGTCCCCAAGCTGAATTTCGTGAATTGCCAGGATCTTTCTGATTATTTGGGCGTCTCGCACCCCGACGACGATGATGTTCTGTTCCCATATGGGCCAAACGCTGAGCTCGGCTGAGCCCTTGTCGACGCCAGCAGCAATGTGCAAGGCGTTTCCGACCGCGTTGCTTCCCCTGAATTTGCTGAGATCCAGCGTTCCTTTAGGTTTGATTATGATCACTGCGTCTTGCTTGTCCAGACGCGGCTGCGGAGGTGGCTTCCAACGCTTGACTTGCGTGCAGGGCGTCTGCTGCAGCGGCGTATCCCCTGCCGCGGTGACGCGTCCATCTGGCGTTCGACCTTTTTGCCGTGCCGAGTGGTCGTCACGGGCTGATGCGCGTTCCCACTCTTCTATCTTGCGTTGGATAATCGCCTCCGTAACCTTGTCGAAAACTGGGGTTTTCGCCTGCGGCATGGTGACAATCTGCATCCCCTCCGGGTCGTATCCCATCAGGGTCGTCATGGTTTGCGGCAGAATTTGCCCGCGGAGCCGCGGCGGGCACCTGAGTCGTGGCCTAACTGTTAGGCTTAGCAACTCGCGCGATCCGCTTGGTCTTCAAATTCTCGAAGGATTTGAGAAAACGGTCCCACCTGAACAAGGGTGAGTGGTCTCCTCGTTGTTCTGGAAGTGTAGCCAGATGGTGTCGCAGCGCTTCGGCAAATGCTTCGGGAAAGGATCATAAAATTCGGCGGAGCCGACGTGAGACACGTCCGCTCGTCCCGACTGCTGAGGCGCGTCTCCCAACAGACCCAGGATCCGGAGCTCTGCCACCTCTCTGATGGGACCGCCCAATAGAGATATGTGTAGAGACGTGTTGTCCTTGTGATTTGCCCTAACATGTAGAAGCTCTGATTTTGCGGGAGCACACTGGCGACCACAGTCGGCAGCATATGCATCGACTATGGAGGCGGCCTGCTGAAGGCGGTCCTCCATCTCCCCAAGGCTCCCCTCGGTAGTCCAGATTGTAATGTCGTCTGCGTAGAGCGCGTGTTTTATGTCCTCCACCTGAGACAGTTGGCCGGGGAAGTGCATCATGGCGATTTTGAAAAGGAGCCATCAGTCGACTCAGCTAGACAGCGCGCTCGCATTCCTTCCCTGCTTTTGTGCTTTACGTTTGGCCGCCCTCAGCTGCTACTTTTTTTTTTCAATGCGAAAGCATTTCTTGGTGACGCTTGCGGTTTCGTGTCTGCAGAAAGTGGACGCAGAACATGTCCGCAGCCCTTGCGGACATGTTTGTGCGTGTAAACGAATGTAAGTAAAAGAATGATTGCATGTGATAGAGGACGACAAAATTTCGCTGCGCGTCAAATTTGGTTGATCTGGAGTAAATAATTAGAGGCGAAAAAGTCGATTAGACGTCGAAATAGTCCTGGACATCGATATAGTTAATAGACGGCAAAACAGCCCTAGGCAAAACTAGGCAAAACAGTGCCTATAGTTTTCACCTTCAAATGACTGATTTCGAAAGAAAATACAGTTGACCGCTTTTAGCTACGAAACCAATGGAGCAGGAGCTTGGAAAGCAAAGGAAAGGCGCATAACTGCCCTCTCGGAACAGTGGACACCTCAGTAGCGCGCTGCATGCGTTGGCATTGGCAACGTCGTGGCAGAAACGCGGCTACGCAGAGACCCTACAACTTTATAGGGGAACTAGATTGAGGTATCCACCACCACACAGAGCACTGACTAGGGAAGAGGCTGTAGGATGGCGTAGGCTACAGACGAACACTTTTCCTAACCTGTACATATACAGCAAAATGTCACCAACGCAATTCAGATCAGACTGTCCCTGGTGCGGCGGTACACCTACACTCTATCACATTACCTGGGAGTGCGAAAGAAACATAGCATTCCACAATTATCAAACACCGAGTGAGGAGCAATGGGAGAGCTGTCTCTCCAGCAGCGAGCTCGAGGTCCAGAGGGCCTTGGTACAGCACGCTGTTGAAGCGGCACGACTCAGTGGAGCCCTGGACTGAGGGCCCACCCTTGCTCGAAGACTCAAGTCGCCAGCGCCCAAGCAGGACGACCAAGAAGTCTTCATCTCCGCGAATCTCTTGAAAGAGCAATAAAAGTTTTCTCTCTCTCTCTCTCTCTCTACTCCGATAATTTTAAGGAAAGGAAGTGGGCATAACTGGCTCCCTGGATGAGAAGACGCCTTAATCGCGCTTATAGGTACGTTGGGTGATGAGAGAGAGATGTGTGCGGCATGCTTTGGCGCTGACAACGTTGTGGCAGACACGCGACATTGCTGCAATGCGCCGCAGCGTTCATTGGGTGAGCAGACTCTTGCGATCAACCATTAACTGCAACCTGCCGGGGTGGCGGGGTGGGTGCGCTGCCTATCCAGAGTCCGGAACGCACTCAACGTTACAGACGCCAAGCCGCTTATATAGTTGCCTGATACGCCATAGCTTTCGCTCTCTGACCAGGTGCAGCAGTAGTTGACCTGCAGGAAATTTTTTTTTTGTGAATAATACGTCGATTTCCCGTCGACGTAGGGTATTTGCACCATGATGAAGACACCTACATAGAAATTCATTCCACTGGAGAATTCCACTGGAGAATTATTCTGGCACACAATGTTGGTTGGTTGGTTTATGTTGTTTAACGTCCCAAATCGACTCAGGCTATGAGAGACGCCGTAGTGAAGGGCTCCGGAAATTTCGACCACCTGGGGCTCTTTAACGTGCACTGACATCGCACAGTACACACAATGTGTAGCACATGCTATGAGTCCAGCAAGTTTAAGTGCGCTTGTTTTGTCAAAGTATCGGGATAAATGCTGCACGAAGGAAAGGTATGAGGAAGGGAAGGAAAGCCTTAATTCTCTGAAAAAGCACTAACTCCGACATGTAAAAGGCCTTTTGAAGGCATCGCACACCACTTTATTACGTTCCCCCTTTTTCATATTTACCTCATTCCTCTCCGACCTTTCCACCTTCCGCTTGGAGGAGGCTACTTGCATGAAAAACTCCTCAGGTGCGCTTTCTAACATAACACTGGTGCATAGCAAAGATGGCCGATCATGCGTATACAGCTGAAACAAAGCAGGCAGGACTAGTTTCTCGTTTGATTCTTTCAATATATGCTTCACGCATTCCATCCACACACTTAGTGCCTCTCCTGCAGCCCTAGCCATTCTTTGATAGAGCCCTCCGCCATCTTTGTTACGGCAACATTGTTATGTGAGGCAGCGCACTTGCGCAATTTTGCATATCTACCATTGGACAGACGGAGACGAGCCTTTATAAGCCGAGAGCCTTTAATACCTCATCGTTGCCGACAGAAGGCTCTCAGCAGAGGTGTCACGCTTTTTGGTTGGTCGAAATGGTTATGACGTCAGAGTGCGCGGATTTTAAGTAATGAGGTCACCCACGGATGCCTGACGCCACGTTTTGGAGCACACGACAACTAATAAAAAAATAGTTGCCATCCGCTCCGAGAGGTGGCGTAAGACGTCTGTGAGTGACCACATTACATACCTAATTACTGCGAACAGAGCCATGGATACAACCGACCGCATCGAAGCAGAGAGAGAGAGTCGTACTAAAGAAGCAGTCAAAGTCGGCAGTCGAAGTGTGTAGTTGTAATATGTAGTCAAAGTGTGTAGTCGAATAAAGCACTAGTACAGCACAAACAGTCTCGCAGTCAATGCCAAACAGAGCGTCAGGAAAGGCTTTCGCCTTGCACCACTTTAAAGAGCCAAAGTACCCCCTGAATTTTTTTTTGCCGAAACCTTGGTCAAAGGACTGGGGTTTCCTCTTTCGCTCCCTAGCTGTGTAGAAGCTTGCGGTTCAAGGATCATACTGGCTCTATTTTGCCATGAGCTGCTGTGCGAGTAACTATACGACAATCATGACACGGGCGTCCTGTACATTTCAGAAAGGGATCAATCGTTGAACACAGTCAGCAACAATGATGACGGGACAGGCCATTGAGGACAGGCAGTGGCAGAAGCTAATGATTGTCTGGGTTTGTCCTTCGTGTCGGTAGAGAACAGCATTTGGAATAAACGGTCCCGAAAACATCCCGCTGCCAAAATAACAGAGAAAACGGCTTAAGTGTTATGACCGTACGGATTCTCATTCCTACAAATGTAATGTCCACCTGTGTCAAGAACAAGTGTTTGTACGACATTCATTACCATTCAAGGTCTTTGAGTTGGTTTGCGCAAAACTCGGGACTATAGTTGCACAAAGTAGACCAAATGCTCATTGCTGCGAGTTCTCGACAAACCGATTTCCCAGTTTTCAGCGGCGCTAACAAATTTTTGACATTGGAAATCTAGGCAATGAGCTGGAATAGCGTGGAGGTTATGATTCTTTGTTTGATTCCTTAATAATTTAGGAGTTAAGAGGCTTGGTCGTGGTCGCATGAGCTTCAGTGTCACAGTTCAAATACAAAAACGTTCCATGAACTTAATAAAAACACCTAATTTTGGTGTCATGTTTTCTTTTCTAAAATGATGTGGAAGAAATTGCTATGCATGAATCACTCCTCGCTTCTTACGACAAATAAATAATTTATAATCGAATTTTTCTATCATACTGTTTCGGTTTTAACGCCAGACTGGTGACTAACGTCAACGTGTGCTTACAGGTCACTTGAGTAATGAAAAAAAAAAACTGCAATATATTCACTGCTTCGTACTTTTAATTCACTGCAATACCAAAGCCAGCCAGCCTCAATGGCCAGAATGACAACGAATGTAGGAGGAGCGATTATATTGCAACTTTTTGACGTCACAGTCATTGTTCGACTGTTTAAACCGAAACAACACGAGAAAAATTCGATTATAAATTATTTAGTGGTCTTGGGAGAATGCAATGTGGTAATCCGTGAATTTTAATTCCTTACGCATCATTACAACGAAAAAAGAAACACGCGCCAAAAAGTTGGCCGGGGCGAGGGAGTTGTCGAAACGCCTCCTCTCTGGACTGTCGGAAACCGGTTCCGTCGCCGCTTCCACCCTGAACCCGCCGCGGTGGCTCAGTGGTTACGGCGCTCGTCTGCTGGCCCGAAAGACGCGGGTTCGATCCCGGCCGCGGTGGTTGAATTTCGATGGAGGCGAAATTCTAGAGGCCCGTGTACTGTGCGATGTCAGTGCACGTCAAAGAACCCCTGGTGGTCGAAATTTCCGGAGCTTTCCACTACGGCGTCCCTCATAGCCTTAGTTGCTTCGGCACGTTAAACCCCAATAAGCAATAAGCAAGCTGTCACCGTGCTATCACGAGGTGCTCACGACAGTCCAGTGAACAATATGGCAGCGCCCAGGGAGCCCTTATTAAGGCGAAAGCCTTTAATGCCTCATACTGTCGTTAGCAGACGCGTCGGAAGCCTTGTCGACAGACGCGTCGGCAGGAGTGTCGACAAACGCGTCGGCAGGAGTGTCGACAGACGCGTCGGCAGGAGTGTCGACAGACGCGTCGGCAGATTCGTGCGCCTTCCGGCGTCATTGCTTATTAAAAGGCTCAAGGTTCCAGCATGAATAAAGGTGCACCTAGTGAATGCATGGGCTTCATAAATAAAATAAAAGGAGTAAAGTCAAGTAAAGGAAAATAAAACATAAAAATAAGAAAATAAGCCAAAATAAAAACAAAATAAAAACAAGATGTGAAAATAAAAATAAAAAACAATAAAATTAAGAAAACAAGCAAAGAATAAATATAAAAATATGAGAAATAAAAAAGTAAATAAAAACAAACAGTCGCCAGGAAACGCTTTCGCCTTGCAGCACTTTAGAGAGCCAAAGTGCCCCCTGAATTTTTGCAAAGGTCTACACTCCTTTGACGTTTCCCACGCATCTCATTTTCCACGCAGAATACGATGGAGAACGCCGGACCACCGGCAGGAGGCAGAGGTATGCCTGCTGTCGCGAAGGAAACCAGGACTATCTCCATGCAGTTGGAGGAACTGGAGAGCCTCAGAGGCTGCTTCACGGGAGCCATCGTCGACTTCCGCGCCCCCTGCACAGCGTCGGAGGATCGGCTGTGCCACGTGGTCACGACGCTGTCCGCGTGGAATGAGCTACTGTTCGGGGCAAGTTTTGAACTTCGAGAGCTGCCCGGAACTTTCGGCAAGCTCTCCCTGGAGAAAGTTTACGAGTCGAGTGAAGAGGACGTCCCGCAGTTCGCCGATGAGGAGTTTGTTCAGGGCGCGCTGGTGATTTGTTGGTTGATCGAGAAGCACCGCTGCGTCATCTCGTTCCAAGCGACGGAATCATTTTTCGAGTACCGAAGAGTGGCTGTGGCCCTGTGTGCAGCGCTCCGGAAGAATTCGTGGCTCAAGGTCCTGAAGCTGGAATGGCCAGATACCATCACGAGGCAAGTTTGCTCTGTGATCGAGGGACTGACGAGCCTGGAAGAACTCGAATGTTCTTTGGGCACCCGCTTCCCTAGGGCGCTCGCCGAAGCATTGCAGACACTTATTCGCAGTTCGTCGTCTTTGCTTGCTCTCAGGCTTTCTTGTCTCACTATATTTGAGAATAAGAGCTGGGCTATACTGGAATCCATCGTAGGAAGCCACTCTTTGAAAGAGTTCACTCTCAATGGCGTCCTCGTCCGCAAGCTTTACTCAAAGTACCGCACGAGGAGCCCGATCATTGGTTCTACGCTGACGACACTGCAGATGCCTGTAGGGAATACACGCACGCAAACGATACTTCTTTCAGAGATCGCAGTAAACCGGACGATCAGGAAATTGACTCTCACTAGGTTTATTCCCAACGACGAAAGTATTTTTCTGGTCGAGGACATCTTCAGAAAGAACAAAGTATTGCTGAACTTCGGCATCTTCTCATCGCAGACCCATCTCGCTCCTGAGGATCAAGCCGTCTACAATCGTTGGTTCAAGGCGCTCGGTGACAACCGCACGCTGGAAGAGTTGACCCTTCCTATCTTGATGTGGAGCTTGCAAATGTGGACGACGTTCTTCCAGATGCTGTCATCAAAGCTAAGCCTAAAGAAGCTGCATATTGAAAGGACCCTCACATCCACTGATATCTTACCTTCACTATGCGAAGCCTTGGTCGCAACTGGCACGGAGGAGAAGGTTTCCCTTGGATATTTCGACGTAATGGAGAGACCCGACTTGATCAAGTGCAAATCATTTAAGCACATATCTTTGTACTGGCAAGAGTGCGATTTTGTCAGAACCGATGTCATGCGACAGCTGCCTGAGTGTAGTCACTTGACGGATGTTGGCATGAGACTGTCAGATGATGACCCTGAAGTGTATTCAGCCATGGCACGTTACCTGAGAGTGACGTCACAGCTTGAAGCGCTTTATCTATACGTCGTATGCACACGCAAAGCCGACGAGGCAAGCACCAGATGGACAGTGATATTGGAGCCCCTGTCTCAAAATACTGGCATAAGAAAGCTGGCGGTTGATATGGACAGCCCGAACAAAGAGGACTACGAGGAGTTGGCGGACGCAGTGACACGAAGCCAGAACATCAGGATTTTTGAGTTCAAAGACGAATCTAACGCTTACACCGGGGTCTTTGGCAGACGCCTGTCACTTTCCATCGCCGACAATCACACCTTACTAAACGTGGCCTGTCGCTCCAGGATGGAGGACGATTCAAAGGGGTATTGGTTTGCTGTCTCCGCAACGGCACGGCGGAACTTTACCTTGCTTGCACTTGCCGCACGATTCGCCAAGGCTGGAGAATTCGACAGGTGAGCTGCGTTTTAGACAAAGCCGATTCCACTGAAAACTATAATAGCTGGTATAATGAGGCATAATGAGCTCATAACCGAAGGCATTAGATGTTTTGTAGCGGTAACCACTGCCTGTATAATAGTTATAACTGGCGCCCCTATCGTCCATCTACAGAGATAATAGCTCGAAGCGCGAACTTCCCAGGTAGCACCAGACATTAAAATAACGTTATAAAATTGCTGCGCAAGTTGCAGTAACATTACGTGTTTCATTGGAACGTTAGGCTAATGTTCAAACTAACATATAATGTTATAGGAGTATGCTGCACGGTAAACATTTTACATTATACTACTGCTGTGTTCGATATGTTAATGTTAGAATCATAACTCTAAAACAACGCTCAAAATTATAATGTTAGTGGGGTCAAATCATAACGTTGCCAATATTTTCAAGCTTTGCGTTTGAAAACTTTTTCACTGTTTGTGAAGTAGTGGTGTTTTTCAACTAGAACTTTGCAGTTGAACATCTGATATGATGCGAGATTGCCTGCACAGTCCAAAAAATTTCGTTAGAAGACTTTGCCTGTTACCCCTTCATCACTAACACATATGCCATCCTTCACGGTTGCCTGTATGATGTGATTGCGCGTTAAATAACCCCAGGTTGTCTTAGTTAATCTGGAACCCTACAGTACGTTGTCCCTCATAGCCCATGTATCGCTATGGGACGTTAAACACAACAGTTAAGTTATAAGCTTGAAGCCGTGCCATCCGTTGAAAGGTCGGTGTGTGAGTGCATCTATCAGTTGCGGCTCCCGTTGTTCCCTGCAAAATGGCGATTGAACTTGTGGCAAGTCACAGTGGCCGGTCTGGTCTTGTAGGGTTACCTTACTAGTTTAACGAAAATTACAGATAAGTTGTTTAAATATTTAACTAAGGTTAGGAAAGCTCATTTGAAACACCCCACAAACTTCAGGAAAAAAAGGACATTAACAACAGTTTATTAACATTGGAGAAGAAAGTAACATTGCTGTAACGTCTGGCTCATTTTAACGGAAGCATAGATTGAGCTGCACAAACACGACTTCTCTCTCGGTGAAAGCTGGGGGGTTGTAATAGAGGAGATAAATACGTTCTTCCCCGGTTAATCGCGGCTGACATCGTTCAAAACAACCGGGACCCCACCCCGTGATCGCGTACGCTACCGAGCGCACGACGACCACGGTGGGACTTGCTCTGAACAAAAGAATGACATTCTGGCTGACACAAACAGGCATTTATTGCTACGACAAAAACAACGCCAGCTAGCAACAAAATACGCTGAGGAATCGAGGTCGTCCGACTCACCAGCGCGGCTACGAGCGAACGTTCGCCCACGCTAGGGCAATGGAGACACGCCACGGCCGGACGGGGCGAGATGAGGGAAAATGTTCTCCCCCATGGCCTCGCCCCGCTGGCTAAGAGCGGAGCATCGCGCCGGTACTTCCGTACGCAACCACACCGCCCGTGGCGCTCGTGGCGCTGCGACGCCGGCGCCCTCCACTACGGCGTCCCTCATAGCCTCAGTAGCTTTGGGACGTTAAACCCCATAAACCAACCATCCCTTGTTAAGGTAACCAACTAGGAAAAACGCATCGCGGGGAAGAGAACCATAGGGGAAGAGCGGGGCAAGCCCCACAAAACCGCCGTGAAATTTCAGGACGTGTTTTAAGCAACGCGTTTAGTCGTTTAAAATAAGACGTGCGATTTGAAGTTATTAAATCTGAGCACAGTGGGGAGCACAGCCTCTCATTTTTGTTTTAAGTACAGGAGCTTTCACGCAAAATTCTTAGATTTTGCAACTGTTGATATGCAATTTCTGCGCTTTAATAAGCATTGTGTAAGGTAATAAAATTGTAGCGAAGCTATGCGGTAAAATGACCGCTGACAGGCCATTCTTCTGAAGCTATGCGGTCTTCGACATTTCTCTTTAAAAAATAATTGTTTATTGAAATTTGCCTTACTTATTGTCAAGGACCAAGGTATGTAGAGTTATTTGGAATTGTTCATATGCATTGGAAGGGGAGATTTTTCGCTTAAAAGCCGCGCATTTGCTGAAGTTACGGTTAGGCTTGTTTTTCCTCATGACCGTGTTCATTATATTCAGCCATAAATAATTTTTCAGTGCTCTCTACTTCATGCGCTGTGAGGCTGCGCAAGACGTCTACCTGTCTGCCTTGGCTCTTTTTCATCATTTTTAAAATCCCTCAAATTTTCGAGTTTTTCTGTTTGCTATAATTCCCACGTTATGAGCGAACTTGAAGTAAAATGTTTTCTCACAGTCGATGCGAATCTCTACCCTTCCATAAGCACCATTAGGAGCATTGAACAAATTAAAATGCTTCTAGAAAAAAAGTTGTTCCCTTTTACCGGTTATATCTTGAAGTAAAATCATCGTCAAGATGTAAAATATTTTTAAAAAAGGAAGTAAGCGGTTTAGTATAATCATTAAGTGCGGTTAACCCGTGAGAGTTTTTGCAGCAAAATCCGTGTGGTTCGAGAAACACTGGATCATATGGAATGGAATTGACCCTGCTGACTTGATGCGTTTTATTTTTTGTTAGTATACTTTTTGGCCTTTGCTTTTCTTGATAAACTGCTGTCTGTTGTTTTATTTTCTGCATTTTCACCCTGCCAGGATCCCTTTTTAGGACTACAGTATCAATTAATACATAAAAGAAATAATTACGCACCCCTTGGTCTTATGGCGTGCCGCCGTCCTGACCCAATATGATAACGGACCATGGTGATACTAGAAGCTGCTCTTTATCAGTTCTCTGAGTGATCAGGAGTGATCAAGCTGTGCAACTGAGAATGCGTTGCTCGTTTGGAATATTACCGCTCGTGGGACGTCGGCAATGTGAACTTTGGAGTGAGCCCTTCGTAGGGGGAGCGGAAGAAGTTTGGCAGTGCACTTTTCGCTATGACTTTCTTCCCTGCGGAAGATGGCGAAAAGGCAGTTAGCTTTTTTCATCAACTCGCAGATACTTCAACCGTTTTCTGTGTCCAAGAAAAGAGTTCAGCTGTTCACTATAGTCGGGTACAACTTAAGTCTGCAGTGAAGTTCCGCCCAGATTCAGCCTTCGCGCACAGAATTCCTCCACGACGAAAAAGTAGTCCGCTGCTTAAACACTTCTTGTTACGTAAACAAGAAGCTTATCACAAGAAAAAAAATTATGAGCTCTAGAATTTTGATACATGCATGGATTGTTTGACATAGTCAAACATTAAAAAGCTGATCTCCTTTACAGTTGCGATTGACCAGCGGAGGATTGACCAGTTGGATTGACCAGGACGCCTAGGACCGCAGCCCCAGTGTTAGCAACTGCTGTTTTTTTTAGTTGTATCCTACTATAGAATACGAAGCGTGCTCACAATCGTGACTGTTGACGCAAAAATTACGAGGGAAACATCCGCTACAATTTCGGTATTGGTTACTGTTTCGCAAGGTTAATAAGTAATGTATGCTCATGAAGGCACTTTATTGTAACGATGACCGAGCTGGAAGACGACTAATAAGGCGAGATTTACCAGGAGCTTGTCTGAATGTTTATTCTGGTCGTCTTTCATCGCAATTCGACGCCACAACATTGCAAATGCTGTCCATTTTGCGGCGCATCTCCTAATTGTGTTTTAAACATCGCCGTCATCTCCCACAAACAGGTACGTCGCAGCGGCCTTGGAGCATGTCTACCGGTATCCCGCCCTGATGGATGAACTCGCGAAACTCGCCGGGGCCGACAAGGCCCGTATGCGTGCTTCCGTTTGGGAACGGCTTCAGAGCATCCGGTGCATGGACGATTTCATGCGGTTCACCGGCGTGGTGAGGGAGAGAGTCGCCTGCCATCCACGTGGTGACGGGCACATGCAACTAGACGAGCTCAACGAGGACTGCTGGCACCACGTGAGACGGTACTTGAAGGCAGACGATGTCAAGGAGAGCGCTACCTCGAAGCGGAAGACTAAAGGGCTGGCGCAATTTTTTTCACAACTCTCTCTATCGTCCCAACATTTTGTTCCACAGTTGTAACCGGTGAGCGGTATCTCGCACTGACTACTGCCCTCACATAACAATTCATGTTGTTACAGGGAACTTCGGGTGAACGTGACGTTTGTACACTTTGGAACTCCAGTGACTGTTTAGAACCGATGAACTTTTTGCACACAACTGTACCACAAACAACTTTAAAACACGACTTAAACAGCTAAAATATTATACATCCACATTCTCTTCTAAGGTCCACATCACTATCTGCGAGAGCTGTTGTCCAAGGAATCTCAGTTTACCGATCTATCAGCCTTCATCCCTCTGCAGGTGGGCACAAACATGCTGTAAAAACTATGGCATGAAGCTGATGACACAAAGAGAACTACTGACGGAAGTGGCCAGAACACCGAGGAGGATGCTGGTGGGAAAACAAGGCCGCCGCGTGCAAGAATTAACTCACAATGAAACTCTGCGGTGTTCACGTCTACGACCTCGCTCGTGTGTAGAAACAGCATGGTGCCAGTGAGGTCGTCGTGTTCACAAGGAACAATGAAGGCGAAGCCGCCGATATTCATGGCTTCACTAAATTCCAGTTTGATGAAATTTATTTCTGAGCTTTTCATTTCACTAATTGTTCTAGAGCTAATAAAGGGTTATTGTCAAAAGAAAAAATCAGGCTTTATTTCATTCACTGTGGAACCTATGTATCAGGTGAAAGGACCAGGATTACCAGCAGAAACACTGAAGTCGTGTGATCTTGGGACAGAACAGGCTGTTCGTTGAAAGATGATTCACTGAATGCACGTGAGAGGAAACATGATGAAGGTTGCCAGGGCTACCTAAAATGATGTCAGCGTTGGAAGAGGACTGGGAATTAGAGACTGGCCTTAGATTTGAAGACAACAGCTTCACCGCTATAATCTTCATGGTAAGAATAAGAATGGCGGCACGCCGATGTCTCTTCAGAGCTGGTATATACGCGTCAAAAATAATTCCTTGTAAAATTGGTCTACAGACAGTATATAGACTTTTTATAGACTCTACTACCTTCCTATATATATTTTTGTCTATTCAGTCCACAGACTGTCTGTAGAAAAAAGTCTTGTGTACGGCTATGAATCGAAGCATTTGTATTGGAGACCCGTACTTGGGAGGAGTATTAGCTTTTTCCTTTTGTATGGTGTCAGGACGAAGCAGTGGTCCACCCTGGCCCTTAATTAAACGTTGGTGCGACCCAAGGCTTTTAATGCCGTGTGACGGGTTTAGGACTGCGCTCAGTTGATCGAGTATTTCTTTTAGTACATTCACTAAGCTGTGCGTACCACTCTTTTCTTTGTCTTGTACAACGACTTCCAGCAACCAAAATATCTCATTTGAAGTATTAACAAAGCCCGCACCCATCCCGCACCACATAGGGAGGGGCTGGTTGGTGGCGCCACCTCGACGCAGGACAGCCAAGGGAGAAGTTGATCGTGGAGACGAAGCCCGCCAGGCGGCATGTCTGTCCCTCTCTTCCATTTCCTCCGTCAGCCAGCACTTGTAATCGCGGGTAAAGCAAAGAGAAAGAAATTGCTAAATGAAGCCGGTCGTGGGTGACGGAGAGCAGGAGTAAACAGCGAATTATCTTTTCAGAAAAAAAAAATCGAGTATTGATGAGTTTGGCAACCTCCTAAGTTTTTTTTTTTTTCCCCTTAAAAGGCTACCTTTAGCCTGGAGTTGAATAGGAGTTTACTGGCATATCACTCGCGAAAAATTATGCTGCTGTTACCTGCATGGGATAACGGTAAGCTATTTGAGCGTACTCTCCTGCTTGGCCATTTGCGGGACCGATGTGCCCTACAGAGAATAACAACAACAAAAAAGAAAAATGAAGAAACTCCAACAAGTAAGTAAATAAATAATAAAACGCGAAGCGCAACCTCGACGCACAATCTGCCTTTGCCGCTTCGGAAGCCGCTGAGAAGAAATGGTGCGCGCACATTCGGGATGTAAAATACGAAGCATGTATTTCAGATATTGGAGTTCAGAATTTGATGTTCAGTAATTTTGACTATTATTTAAGAATTCAACGTCCCAACGTGATTCGAATATCCAGGTTGTTTGCTTTTTCGGACCATGTGTATTTGTACCACTAATGTTTTGTACATCGCAGTGGAAACAACGGCGTTCAGCTTCTGGTTCCGCAGACGCGGGATCAGAACCCGACTGCAGCGGTCGGGTTCCATGGAGGCGAAACGCGTGAGACGCCTGTATGAGAAAATGGAAGGCGCAGAAACTGTCTTACATTGACTTAGAGCGAAAGAGAAAGAGAGTGCTGTCAGGGGACGATAAGGAATCCGAGGTGGTCGAAATTAATTCGGAGCCCTCCACAACGGCACTTAGCTCTTTCTATCTTCTTTCACTCTCTCCTTCCTCCCTTCCCTTATGGTGTGGTTGAGGTGTTCACTAGGAACGGAAAGAGTTACCGTGCCTTTCATTTCCTCAAAATCCAATTTTAAACAGTTGCTGCGCCTTTCCTTTCCTCATAGTCAATTTATTATATCATTTATACCTTATCTTTTAAACTGTGAGATTATAGCGCATAAAATTGGTTTTTGAGGAAAGGAAATGGCGCAGTATCTGCCTCACATATCTCGGCGGTTACCAGAACCGCGCCGTAAGGGAAGGCAGGAAGGTAGGAGTGAAAGAAGAAAGACAAAGGTGCCGTAGTGGAGGGCTCCGGAAATTTCGACCACCTGGGGTTCTTTAACGTGCATTGACATCGCACAGCACACGGGCTCCTTTTGTAGCGAAAGCTACATTTGCCACGAACTTGCGATTTCGCTGGGGCGGTGCTCCGAGGAGGCACAGAGACCGACACTGAGCCGTTGAAGACCGACATTGAGACCGACTGAGCCGGTTGAAGGTGGAAGCTTGCGTCTCCCATTTAATAAAAACATCCTTTATTTGCTCAAAATGTTCTCTTCATTTAATTTTTTTTAGCGTCGTGTAAATTGTGATAAAAATTATGTTCATCTGCTTATTGAACGGTATCTGATATTTACAGCACTTTATCGATTTCTAGCCGTCGTGATGGCTCAGTGGTTATGATGCTCGGCTGCTGACCTGAAAAACGAGGGTTCGATCCAGACCGCGGCTGTCGCATTTCGATGGAGGTGAAATGCTGGAGACGCGTGTACTGTGCGATGTCAGTGGGCGTTAAAATCTTCCTTAGCGTAGCTCTGTCAGTTTGCAAACCATTTGCTCCAGCTATCATTAAGTTTTTGTCATAACGATTGTGTATGGTTTATGAGGTTTAACGTCCCAAATCGGCTCAGGCTATAAGGGACGCCGTAGTGATGGTCTCCAGAAATTTCGGCCATCTGGGTTTCTTTAACGTGCACTGACATCGCACAGTACACGGCCCTCTAGAATTTCTCCTCCAAAGAAATTCAACCGCCGCGGTCGGGATCGAGGATCTTAAATCTGGCTGCTTAGATGCCGCACAATCGTAGCAAAAATTCTGACAGTCAAATAGAGGGTTCATATAGGTTTAAAGTTCATAGGTTTAGGTGTGTAATATATTTCTCTATTTGTCCTATTAACACCTCTTTTCCTTTAGAGGCTGCAGGATAGGTTCTATAGGATTCCCTACATGTGGCGTCCATGCGCTGGAGACAGTTAAAAGAACATTGCCGGATCGAAACATTTGAGTGATCTGGTGCCATACGTAACAAACGTGGCTGGTGCTGGATGCTTTGGAAGAAGTTCCTCGTGGTGTATCGGCCATCTCCAATGATATCCCGGATCCACCGCCATTTCAGAAATAAGCGTGAGCTTAAACGCTGGTCCACTTTATATGCCCATATGTAGACGCGAAAAAAAGAACCCAGTTTTTTTCGACAAAAAAAAAAAAAAATTGGATGGGACACTTAAGCTCCGCTTTAAGGGTATGATACGATAGCGTTAATGGATTGATTCCCATATATGCGCATAGAAGGTCATTCTTCAATAGATCTCTGGGAGTCCTCATACCTGTCCTAGTGCAACGGTTTAGCGATGCGACACTGTCCTGCGATGGCAGCTGCTGCCATCGGTGGGGGACCTTGTGTGGGCCAGGTTGCTCCTCCCGAGCAACCAATCGTTAATTTAACTGCCCCGTTGCAGGGTAGACAGCTTGCTCACTATACGGTGGGCAGGTTGTGGTGAGGACGCAAGGTCACGTGACCTAGGTGTCCCACCTGCCTCTCTGTTAGTTTGCTCTCTGGGGACCGCCTGCCAGAGCTTTGCTCGTGATATTTCGCTCACAACTCCGACAACACCGACATCTTATTTTCTAGTGAACGGGGCCTTTAACGTTATCGCGTCAAAAAATAAATAAACAAATACAAAGATTGCATGGTGCCAACAGATAGTACTACAAACCAAAAACTGGCTTAAAACAAACTGGCATAGGCATGCCCACAGGGGTGGGATCAAAGGGTCAGTGCCCTCCCTGTCTCTTTATGGGGTGACCTCTGCACGGCAATGAACACTGGAAATGTCGATCAAAATCATGTCTAGGTTGTTCTTAACCTGAACGCCGGAATAACGACTCTCTTTGCGTGGGAGCATTGAAGTCTGGTAATTATCGGTCATTTCACTCTTTCGCTACACATTAGTGGACACCACGCTACTCTTACACCGTGGTGGACACATATTATCTCGAACTGAAACGTTGAAGATACCGATTGAATACCGAAAAAGACAAACAGGTTTACTTCAGGTATCAGAAGTTCTCAGAGGCGAGTGTATCATCATCTTCTGAACATAGTAGGTGACGGTGCATCGTAGTGGCGAGCACTACTAGCCACGACGTGAAAGTGCCGCACCCTGCGCCTCGTTGAACGCTGTATCGATTCACCTCGCTCAATTTCCGCGCGCGTAAGTTCCGCTAGCTTTTCAGAGATGGCGCTGTGTCCTTTGAGAATGCAAATAGGCCTCCTCTTCGGCGGTTTGTCTGGCTCGCCTGCCGCCGCTCTCCGAAGTAAGTCACCGCCCAGACCGTTCCCGACGTGACTTCGCCACCAAATGGGCGATTTTTTCCGAAACGATTCGCGAAGACCTTATTTCACGCTCTTGATCGCGTAAGCTCCGAAAGCTGCTTTGTCTGTACTCTTTCCTAGTTTCGGCTTCAGTTACTCTGTCATGCAGTCATCTATTTTTTCAGCGCTCTATATAAAAGTTGTTAATGTCTGATGACGTCACAACGCTACTTGTTCCTGCAGCCGTGAGCATACCTGAGCGCGCATACCTTGGACACATTTCTACCCTGTGTTCCTTTAACCGGAATCGATCGTTGGTCTGCAATGTTGATTACGCGATGTGTAGGATAGACATGCGCAACGATGACAGTAAGAATAACGTCATTATTCATTATTCATTATCCATCTGTATATACCTTTTTTTCGATTTGCCCCCCTCACCCAATGCTCTTCGGGGCCTGTGAGGTACTAATAAATAAATAAATAAATAAATAAATAAATAAATAAATAAATAAATAAAATAAGACTTAAGACAGGTCAGCCCTGGCAGTCGGGGAGGGCAACTACGAAGGAAGGAAAAGGAAAACAAAACGTATAAAACAAGAGTGACCAAAAACTCCATCCTCAAACAAAAGATATACATTTTTTTTGTAGCGATTCAAACAAAGTACATGTTTTAACTTTGAAGTACCGTTTCAATTACGACATTGACGAAATGAAAAAATATTTAGTCAAGCAATCAGTCAAATATTGTGGCTAAATTGCTTTTTCAGACAAATGTCAACGCTGAGTGCAGCAGCGAGGGATAAAACATCAAGACTGCTCACTGAAAGAGCGCACATGCCCAATATTAGCTAAAAATGCTTTACCGAAAATGAGCATGCACAGCAATTTGAAGAAACATAGCGTCAAAGGAGAGAAGCTGCATAAAATAATTTACTATCTGGCGGAACGTTTAAATCGTGTGCTACGTTTCGAAGGATCTGGGTTTACCTTTGACCGCCACGTGAATAAGAATAATAATGGGGTGGAGCGCGTATGGCAGGTTCTCTCAGGTCATGAATGGTAGCTTATCCATGAAGAGAAAAGTATATAACAGCTGTATCCTACCGGTACTCACCTATGGGGCAGAAACGTGGAGGCTAACAAAGAGGGTTCAGCTTAAGTTAAGGACAACGCAGTGAGCTATGGAAAGGAAAATGATAGGTGTAACGTTAAGAGATCGGAAGAGGGCGGAGTGGGTGAGGGAACAAACGCGGGTTAATGACATCCTATTTGAAATCAAGAGGAAGAAGTGGGCTTGGGCAGGGCATGTAATGCGAAGGCAAGATAACCGCTGGTCCTTAAGGGTAACGGAGTGGATTCCAAGAGAAAGCAAACGTAGCAGGGGACGGCAGAAAGTTAGGTGGGCGGATGAGATTAAGAAGTTTGCGGGGATACAGTGGCGGCAACTAGCAAAGGACAGGGTTAATTGGAGAGACGTGGGAGAGGCCTTTGCCCTGCAGTGGGTGTAGTCAGGCTGATGATGATGATGATGCCACGTGAAGGAACAGTGATAAAAGACTACAACTCCCTATCTAAGAATTTCATAAATGAGTGAGTTTGTGATTTAATTATGAACTGGGAAGGACGATAAAATTATGGAATTGCATAATACACATGATGAACCACGTACGGAGCTTGTTGCATAGAAAGGTAAATGGTTCTACCACAACACATCATTGTCGAGCAGTACCGCTAAATATTCGTCGTCAATTGGAAAAAGGGATAGGACTGCTGCCACAACTAGGACAACGAGAAGAATGTAGAAATAGTGGCTGCAAGAAAGCAAGCTTTTTATGCGAATTATGAAAACAGACGAGTTTAGTTTTTTTTATAATTAATGAAGAATTATTCGAGTGCCAGTGCATTATAACTGTATAGTGTCGGTCTTAAGAGCCTCCATACCCGCAAGAAAAGATGCATTATCGAAAAAAAGAACTATTCATTTGCGTAATGGAATATAAAGCATCTAGAAGCGGCCCCAAATAGATCATTAACAAATAAATTGAAAATCAGAGGCGATAAAACAGAGCCCTTTGGTACACCAGCATACGAGGCTTTAGTACTACGGAGATCACGTGCGGCTCAGTGATTTGAGCCCGATTAATTAAGTAGTTTTTTAGCAAGGCATTACATTTAAATTATACAATAAAATCAAGCTTTTGTAAGAGCAGATCGTACTGGAATTCATTGAAGGCCATGTTGGGATCTAAAAGCAAGGCACAAGCAGCCCCATTCTTATCAAAGACAGAATAAATTACGGAACTTGTTGGGCTTGAATGTAGTAGCATATACCAAGCAGACCACGCGGACGCTACTTACTTCGTATTTGAACAAGTCCGCGAGTGCTTCAAGTTTCATAATGACCAACCAACCCGTTCGAACAGACAATGAGAAAAAATTACAACAAAAATTGTTGTTATAACGAGATAGTACTTTGCTCTGAACGAATCCAAACTGCGCTTTAGACTTAATGTCGTTCTTGAGATCAAAGCTCTACTATTGGCTGTAAAATTTTTGCGGTGTGCCTGTTCTTCGAAAGGAAGTTATTGTAGCAGTACCTCGCGACTCAGCCGCCTGTTAATGTTATCAGTTAATTTTCCACACACTTTCAGAAATTTCAGGCAATTTGCGTGCGTGACGTACCATGCCGAAATAAATTTTTCCCGCATCCGCATCCCGTAAATTCTGTGGCCGGTATTGCACATCTTGGAAAACGCGTCTCGAGAATATGCTCAGTGGCTTAAGCTCGCCACTCTGTCGACTTTACGTGCTCGTGTGCGTGCCGGTCACGCCAAACTTTCTTCTATTTTACGGGGTGCCACGTGTAGCGCGCAATTTTTAAGAAAATGGTGCGGATGTGGTTCTGTCGTGTCCGGTCGCTGTGTTGAATGCAGCGAAAGACGAACACACTGTCGTGTCCGGTCGCTGTGTTGAATGCAGCGAAAGACGAACACGGTACTTTTAGACTTCGTTTATTTAAAGCCGATGAGGGTGCGACCAGCGTCGACCGAGGCAGGAGCCGAACTGGCCGCCCGAAGAAAGGAGGGAGTGGAGAAGCGTCCACGGCAGGGAGTGGCTTCCCAGAACAGGAGGAGGGTGCGGGGGCGCACCGTGGGGGGGGGCATCCGGCGACAGCGTGCGACGAGGGGCAAGCGGTCGTTAGGAGGGGATGCGATTGGTCGTTAGGAGGAGGATTGAGTGGTCGTTAGGAGGAGGATGCGAACTGTCGTTAGGAGGGGAATGCGAGTGCGCACACACACAAAAGCAATAAGGGGACACAACACTTCCTTCCCCCTTAGAAAGTTGCCTGGTATCGTGCAGGGGGTCGGCGCTCACGCGTGGAGGCGCGCTGGCTTTGTGCGCTCGGGGGAGAAACACTTGTAGGCTGGCTGTTGTTCGCTGTGTCTCCTAGGTCTGTCCTGGGCGAAGTCTCTTCTTCCGGGAAGGGGTGCCAGGCTATGTGGGAAAATGGTGCACGTGTTCTCTCCGCTGGCGGACAGCTCTCAGACGGCGTCGTAAATCTACGCAGCTGGTTGAGATGTCGGCGTGCTACTGTGCCATGTATGTTGACGAGCCAAGAGCGCAGGCCTATGCGTCTGACAATTGTAGCTTCCTCCCAGCGTGGCTTTTTCAGAAACTGTCGGGCGAGGACGCGCTGCCCCTCATTAAGCGTGCCGCAGCGCGGAATTGCTTTTTCTTCCCGGAACGTCTCTGCCTTTGGCTCGGGGAGGATGGCTGTGAGCTGGGTTCGCATTTCACGCTCGAACATCATTTTCGAGGGGGTCTCGCCTGTTGTGCTCTGAACCGTCGTGTGCTGCTTGAAGAGAAAGCGCGCAAGGCGGCGCTGCAGCGAGCCTGTCTGATCTCTTTCAAGGGCGCGTTTTAGCTCGGCTACGTAGCGCTTGGCTTGTCCGTTTGTCGCTGGGTGGTAGGGGGCCGATGTAACTGATGAGATCCCGTTGTCGCGATAAAACTTGAGGATCTCCGCAGACACAAACGGTGTTCCGTTGTCCGACACTACCTTGCGCGGCAGGCCGAACGTTGCAAATAGTGATCGGAGGTTGTCAATGACTGCTGCCGAAGTCGTCTGTCCCATTTGCCTTATCTCAAGCCACTTTGTGTAGGCATCTACGACCACAAGGAAAGTGCAGCCCTCAATTGGTCCTGCAAAATCAATGTGCAGTGTGTGCCATGGTGTGTCTGGCTTTTCCCATTCTGGGACAGGAGCTTTCGGCGGGGCGCTCCGGCTGCTCTGGCAAGGCTTGCATTCTCGCACCACTGTTTCGATGTCGTTGTCAATGCCAGGCCACCACATGTAGCTTCTGGCACACTTTTTCATTGCAACGATGCCCCGATGTCCGGCGTGGATGAGAGACATAGCTTGTGCGCGTAGTTCTCTCGGCATCACAACTCGGGACCCAAATAAGATGCAGCCGCGATGGGTGCTCAACTCTGTAGCTCGCCTGCGGTAAGCGTCGAAGTTGTCCCCTTTGAGTTTATGCACGTTGCCTTGTTGAACAGCTGTGTAAACTAGCCGGAGAGCTGCGCACTTCTGCGTAGATGCTGCAACTGTGCCTGCTGTAAGCGGAGGTTCTGGCAGTGCTTCGAACATCAGAACGTCTCCTGGTGGAAATGGTTCGTCAACAGTTGCGTCTAGTGGCAGACGGCTTAGCGCATCGGCGTTTTGATGTTTACTCCCATTGCGGTAGACCAGAGCGTAGTCGTACGCTGAGAGTTTGATGGAATGCTGCGTCGGCTCGATGACACCTTGCTGCTCCAGTTTGTCCAACTCTTTTTCAACTGAATCTCGGAGAGCAAACGGCACCGGCCTGGCCTTCAGAAATTTGGGTTGCGCGTTGTCCAACAACTCCAGTGTGACCGGGGGCCCTTCGTTTCCTGGAATCTCTTCCGAGAATACTCTTTCGTATTTCTCTTGCAGTTGCTCAACCATGTTCTGGCTCGGCGTCTGGTGTATGCCGCATATCATCACGCCTAGTGGAGAAAACCAGTTTCTCCCTAGAAGGCTTGATCCTGTGCCCTTCACAACAAGCAGAGGTAGCGTATGGGTCTGGCCGTTGTAGTTAACCTGCATGTTGGCAGAGCCCAATAGTGGCAGATTCTGTCCTGACCACGTTCGCAGGTGCGTGTCGTCTTGTTGCAGGGCGGGTGCGTCAGATGGCCATGAAGTTCGGAACGTGTCCTCACTGATCAGAGTACAGGCTGCGCCGGAGTCCACCTCGAACTTAATCAGCTGGTGATGTACGCTTACTTCTGTAAAAATCTTCGGTCGCGTGCCGAGATTCATGGTGTTCAGGTCGTACAACACAGATGGTGTTGCTGATGTTGTTCCATGGAGATCAGATAGCGGCGTATTCTCTGAGGCGTTGACGCTGTGATTAGGCTGGGAAGGTGACTTTATCTTGGCAAGTCTCCGTTTCGTAATGCATGCTCTTTCGATATGCCCTCGCTTGTGGCAAAAATTACACGTGGCTGACTGGAATCGACATCCCTGGGGGTTGTGTTGGTCGTCACACCGCCAGCAGCGTTGTGCCTTTTTGACCGATTTTACAACAACAGAAGGCTTGCGCACCTGGTTGCTTGTCTGGTGTACCGGCTCGGTGTTCCGGCGAATCCCTCTCTGCTGGTGACCGGCGCTCTCCGCTCGAACGGCGATGTCGTAAGCTTTGCTGAATGTGAGGTCCTTCTCAGCGAACAGGCGCTGCTGCAGTGACTCGTCACTCAGTCCGCACACAAATCTGTCGCGTAACATCACGTCCAAGGGAAGCATGGTGGTGTTAGCAGAAGAAGCTGCGTCTCCCTCCTGCCCGGTAGCTGTTGTCGACAGCGTTCCAAAATTGCAGTCGGCAGCGAGCTTCTTGAGCGCGGCTACGTAGGCGCTCACAGTTTCTCCTCCCAGTTGATCTCGTCGTTGGAAGCGAGCCCGGCTGTAGACCTCTGACGGCCTTGGGTCGTAGTGCTTTTGCAGCGCTTTTACGATGTCGTCGTAAGACACTGCCGCTGGTGTGCTTGGCTGAATAAGGGCGCAGACAGTATCGTAGGTCTGCTCCCCGCACAGCGTCAGCAGGTTGGCCCTCTTCAAGGTTGGGTCTGTGATGTTGTTAGCTTCAAAGTAGAACTGAAGGCGTCCAACCCACGATGACCACGATGAGCCGTTGAACTCTGGTATCTGATTGGGAAACCCTCGCGTAGCCATGGCTTGTCAATAGCGTTGCGTAGCGCGGGTCGAATCCACTTTCTCGTCGCCACTGTCGTGTCCGGTCGCTGTGTTGAATGCAGCGAAAGACGAACACGGTACTTTTAGACTTCGTTTATTTAAAGCCGATGAGGGTGCGACCAGCGTCGACCGAGGCAGGAGCCGAACTGGCCGCCCGAAGAAAGGAGGGAGTGGAGAAGCGTCCACGGCAGGGAGTGGCTTCCCAGAACAGGAGGAGGGTGCGGGGGCGCACCGTGGGGGGGGCATCCGGCGACAGCGTGCGACGAGGGGCAAGCGGTCGTTAGGAGGGGATGCGATTGGTCGTTAGGAGGAGGATTGAGTGGTCGTTAGGAGGAGGATGCGAACTGTCGTTAGGAGGGGAATGCGAGTGCGCACACACACAAAAGCAATAAGGGGACACAACAGGTTCTCAAAAAGAAAAACAAAATTCCACCGCTCAATTCCCTCCTGTTTTCTTTTTTCCACTTAATTTCCGGCCAACTTGGTTGGTTGGTTTATGGGGTTTAACGTCCCAAAGCGACTAAGGCTATGAGAGACGCCGTAGTGGAGGGCTCCGGAAACTTCGACCACCTGGGGTTCTTCCGGTCAAACTACTACTTCCCGGTGAAAGTACTATGTGCCACACCATTTCAGCAAATTATCCAAGGAATACAGAAAATTCTGTGCCATCAAAGAGTTGAAAAAATGCAGAAGAATTGGTGCCTTCTTCTTTCATAAAGTGTATTTTATGTAAAAATATCTGAATATCTTCCTTGCTCTCAATCGAAAAGAAAAGCATTCGTCATTGCTGTATAAATTCTGCTTACACTAATCCATTTGTGTCCTCCTTGTGTTGACTTCTTGCATTGATAAAGTGCCTGCTTCTTTTTCGTCGGTTACTGTTCAATGTTTTTGATTTTGTTACAATTGTAAACAAATCTTGCTTCACACCCGCGTTGAGTATTGTTCTGAGTATTTCTTTATTAAATACTTGTTTGCCCGGTACGTACCCGCTGAGCGGCCTTCCCACCCAAAAACACCATATGCTTGGCTGTGGTAGAAAATGTTTACATGGAAATAGAAAGGACAGTAAACAAGAAGTCCGGGTTTTGCATCTTACTTTTGCGCAAGAGCTCCGTCAAGAAGGTTTACCAAGGATTACGGCGCCTTCGCAGTTGTCTCTATTGCGATAGGAAGCTCAGTGTAACGGCACCGCTGTCTGATAACATAATCATTGACCATGTTCGTTAATCAATGTGACTGTTAAAGACCTTTATGTCTATGACAACGGAACCCGAAGTGTGGTCATGACATACAAAACCTCTGCCATGTGATCAGAAATACTTCCCGTCAACACTGCATTGATGCCGATCGGTGAGCGTTTTGATTAACCAGCGCCAAACTGGCCCCATTGTTTTTTGCGTTGAAACCAAATTACCATAAGGGAAAGACTTTTCGCCTCTTTAGTTGACAGTTATTCGCTGAGTGGACCAATTTGTCGCCAACTTATTTCGATCGCGTCCCTACTTTTCTTCTCTGTCGAACAGGAAAATCTTCGACGCGTTACAAAATGATACGCTTTCACAACTTCTTTTTTTTTTCCTCCCAGGCGGTGACCACGAACAGAGTGAATGCATAATTAGGCCTGAGGCAAAGCCACCGTCGTTTCGCTTTGTTTCGAAACGAAGTGCAGTTTTCTGTTTTCTTCTTGAGGCGAAGCCTTCCTGAGCGATAATTACTGTGAATAGCGTTCACTCGATATATGCTATAACTTGACTGCGAAGCGCCGGCCGTTTCTCTACATTCGTGTGTGTACAGCGTCCGCTAGGTGGCGTAACTTCCCCTGTTTCGCCCCGCCCCTCGCGGGGAAGTCGGGCGCAAATTAAGACAGATAAACTGGGGCGCAGAAATTAACTGTCCGATCGCGAAAGGGCGAAGGAGAAGCGATGGGGCCGAGAAAACAGATTGAGCTCGTTTAACAAAAGGTAATGAGCGAATTCGGAGGCCCAGTCGAACCGAAGAAGTCCTGGATGGAGACTTGGCGTGTACAATTCGAAAACAAAGACCGAGGAGGTATTCTCGTTAAGGAGGGAAGGAGAGAGAGTCGATTAGAAGAATTTGAAACTAAAAGTAACTAACTGGTGTTCGAGAAGACCCCACCCACCTTTTTTTTCTTCCCCATATAGGGAGACAGGGCTTTCATTCCTCCTAATTGTCCCGCATTACCTGCGCCGGCAGCGCCCCCATGCGGCAGGAAAGGTGGAGGCGGAGGCTGAGCGACCATTTAGAGGCGTCCTCTCATTTCGATGGCAGGCAATGGTGCACCGCTAATTCGCAGGGAAGAGTTCTCCGAACACACATCGACATCTCTTTTTTCTATTTTCTCTCCTTATTTGCTACGCACTGTGCGTCTTGGATTGGGGCGAAGGAAGGGAATGATAGATGAACGAAAAAAAAGAAAGAAGAATGTGGTCCGTTAACCGTACCACTGTACCACCCAACTCTACCACCACTCTCTCTCCCCCCCCCCCCCCCCCCCGCTCTTCCAAGACCCAGTTGCCTCTTTTTTATTTTCTTTACCACACAGGGTTCGTAGTGGGCCCGCTTTGTACGTTTGATCATCGGTTTAGCGCTGCTGTCTCCCCCTCGGTCCTTTTTTCCCTAGACATAAAACTTCCCCCAAAAAACGAACAGATCTCCTCCTCGAGGTGGAACGAAGATGCAGATGCAGCCGGAGAAGCCGCTCTAAAAAAACGTATATTTTTCTGCCCTTACTTTTTTTATTTAGTTTCCCTCCTTTCCGCTAATTATGGAAGCGGCAGAGGCCAGGGAAGAAAGGAATATTGCCCCGAGCGAACAATTTTTGTTTAATTTTTATATATTTTTTGCTTCTGTATAGTTTGTGAGGGGGCTTTAGGGAGCCTCGCTGGCGGCCTAGGGGGCGCCACAGGCTATACGGCATTCATTGTTAATTCTCCTTTCGTCCTTTAATTCCGGCGTCCCGAGTGGATGCTGCTGCTTTCTCATCGCCTCCTTGACTCCAGCGCCGTTTTTCTTTGTCTGTTCGTTCCTTTGAATCGCTTATCTTTAATTTTCCTACCGAGTCTTCCCGCCTTGCGTTATTTTAAATCTTGCCCAGCGTTTATTGTAGAGAGCGGCCTTTGTGAACGCGTACGTGAAGCATACCGGAGGGAGATGGCGCGCAGCTCCTGACTGTCGGTTTTAAAAGTTTTAAAAGACCTCTGATACTATTTTGTTCCTCTCTCGAATCTCGCCTTGTATATACTGTTGAACGGTAACCGCCTCCCAAGACCTCTACGCGCAGACGAAGAAGTACGCGCAGGAAGTTTTAATCGTTGCCACACGCCACGTAATTACGCTTGCGTTAGCGCGGCCATCCATAGTTTTTATTTGACTGACGTTTCGCGACTCAGTTTTTTCCCGTTTTTGCGTAGTTCCGTTTACCGCGGCCTTAAAAAAGTTGCTCCTTCCAGGCGGATTTCGTTCTCTAACTTGTTTTTTTTTTTTTTTAAGGATGCGTGCCTTGTTTTGAGCTGCTCTGCCCGAAGATCGGATGGGTACGAAGAGTAGTTGCGAAAATTAGCATCGGCCCTGCGAAGAGTGAGACAGCGCGGAGAGAGAGGGGAAAGACTGAGAAGGTAACCAGGCATATCTTATATCCGCTATTGGCTAGCCCACACGTAGGGAGAAGCCGCCGCGGTGGCTCAGTGGTTACGGTGCTCGGCTGCTGGCCCGAAAGACGCGGGTTCGATCCCGGCCGCGGCGGGTGAATTTCTTTAGAGGTGAAATTCTAGAGGTCCGTGCACTGTGCGATGTCAGTGCACGTTAAAGAACCCCAGGTGGTCGAAATTTCCGGAGCCCTTCACTACGGCGTCCCTCATAGCCTGAGTCGCTTTGGGACGTTAAACCCCATAAACCAAACCAAACACGTAGGGAGAAGGCGGAAGAGATAAGGAAAGCAGAGTTTGTCGTGTAAGTGAAATGTTATGGTTTATGGAGTTTAACGTCCCAAAGCGACCCAGGCTATGAGAGACGCCGTAGTGAAGGGCTCCGGAAATTTCGGCCACCTGGGGTTCTTTAACGTGCACTGACATCGCACAGTACACGGGCCTCTAGGATTTCGCCTCCATCGAAATTCGACCGCCGCGGCCGGGATCGAATCCACGTCTTTCGGGTCAGCAGCCGAACACCATAACCACTGAACCACCGCGGCGGCCTGTGTAAGTGAAAAGTGTTTATGTTAGTGGTTCCTCTGTGGTTAACAAAAACAAACTTTAAAGTTTTTTTTTTTTTTTTGGGGGGGGGGGAGGGGCTTTCAGATATTTCCTCCACCGTGTGTTCCCCCTCTCTCACTATTGCGAAATTTATTCTTATCTAGCAGGTTATAAAGAGTATCCTGAAATTTGCCGTCAAGGACTCTGACTGGTAGAGGGGGCTCGTTTTCTCAGCCAGTCTCATACCGGTTGGCTTTGTTTATGTGCTCAGGGGTTAATTCGCAGCATATATAGGCGTTCGCCTTCTCTTCACTTATCTTTGTGGATGGAAGAGGTGCCCAAATATGGGAAGCAGACGGCTGAGCCCGGGACGTCTGCTGCCCGGGACGTCTACTTCGAAGACAGATTGTCCGCACTTCGTCCTCATCCATTAGAGTCGCCCACAAGACGGAGCTCCGGGAGCGGCTGCCCACTCCGTTTCGCAGTCACGGGGATTGAGCGGTGTGGCCAGGATGGTGCTTCTTTGAGAGCTCTGCGCGGGTCAAATTGGGAGCTGGAAACAAAGGAAGAAATCTGTGCGCGGGGTAGCTTTAACGAGGAGCGGAGATGGCCATGAACCTGGCTAACCTAGCAGTCTGGCAATCTAGTAGAGGGAGGGGGGGGGGGGGGGGGGGGGTACTTGCGGCCCTTCGTACATCAGTTTTCGTAAAATGGTGCGCTAAAAACAAACTAAGTATTATAGTTTTTTTTCTAGAGGCGAAGATGTTGCACCGCTCCTTTGTTGCTTTAGTGGCCGTAGATTTCCGAGCTCTTTGATTACCACATCTGTAGAGCTTACCATTGATTCCATGCATCCAAATCTAGCACTCTGGTTAGTGCAAACGTCGCAAGTTAGCACACTGCCATGTCACTTGGAGTGATCAGATAATTGATTGCCGTATTCACAGGCGCCGACATCATGAGGCAACCTCTAGAAATTGGCCGCAGGTTCTGGCTGGATTTTGACTCTGCGTTAAGTAACGTTTAAACTTTGAGCCGTGAACGGGTAAGATGGGACTAACTGCACCATTTGGTCTTCACAACGAAAGGTTAGTCCGCGGGTAAGCTAGCTGCGGCTGATGATCACTTTGTAGTCATCCTCTTCGAGAGTAATGGACGGTTGATTTTTGCGGAAATATGGTTGTGGCAATGCAGTTATCCCCGAAGGGCCTAAACATGGAGCATTTTCAGTCTTTCCTGGATTAGAGTTCACAATTGTAAAGCTCTGGTCGTAGTGTGTGAGTTCAAAAAAAAATGCTTGATGACGTCACAACTCCGGGGTCATGTGATCCACTTGTGGCAAATGAGAGTAGAGCTTAGCTATGTTTACCTATTGTCCAATGAGAATTCACTGTTGTCTACTTGGATCGGGGCCAAATGAGTGTGTGTGGGCTGTCCATGGAGTGGGTGGGAGAGGGGGTGGCGGGAAGGGATGAACGGAGTAGAGGCGTTACCCACGTGTATGAGACTTACCCTAATCACGTGACAGGGGCGAGTAAACATCGCAGAACCTTTGGTTACAACATGCTTCACAGACAATGTGTAGCTAACTAAAATACTTCTTAAACCTACCCTAATACCGTTATCGTCGCATAAGAACTGGCAGGCACTTCCAAGCATATGCAGAGTGGTAATACCCGCGAAGCCGCGACAGCGAAGTATGTGCATACGTGAACACTCTTGTATTCAACTATTTTTATAGTCTAGCTCTCCCGTCACAATCGCAGTTTAGTATGGGCGTTCTTCAGTCAATCTTGGTGCGTTCCGTTGACCGAATGATCCTATTCCTGTGTGTTTTTTTAATTTTCTTTTGTAATTTTCGCACCAGGACACCACATCTTTTAACTGGCTATCGAAACAAGCTCGACTTCATTCGGATGTTTTCACTCCGTTCGCAGTCCTCTACGCACTGCCTGAATGCGGCTCAAAACACGTGCCCAGCTTGCACGTAAAATTCCCCGACCGTAAAGATCTGTTTCTAATGTTTTATTACTACGAATCATTGTCATTAAGTCCGTCCCCATTAAAGAAGAAAGCCGTCTCCCAATTAACCGTGGCCTACTCCAGCTGCAGCCAATTTCCGTTAAACTTCTTACAATCTCAATTACGTTCTTCTATTAGAATACATTCCGTTTCGCTAACGGATCATACTTTATGCTTTACTGATATCATGGTCCGTACAAGTTAGTTTTCTACCGTCCATTTCCTTTACAGGATTAATAACTCGAGTCTGTCTTCTAATCCACGTCTCCCACTTTGTCTTAATTTCTATAGTTCTGCATGCTTTTTGAAATCTAGGTGTGCCGCTAATAGCTGTCGTATTATCCTCATGATGCATCGAGGACAGCGTGCTTGCAGTATGCCAGGAAGAAAGAAAGAATGTTCTAGCTCTTTTTAAGGTGAAAGCCTTTAATGGCTCATACTGTCGTCCGTTAGCAGAAGGTGTCACACCTTTGGCAGCGTTTAACTCCCGTTAACTCGGGAACTAAAAGATAGAGGAGAAAATGAATGGTTGGATGAATGGATAGAGGAGGAAAAAATGAGCCTAGAAACCATGTTTGATGACTGTAGACTAATTAGTTGAGTAACTATAGGCAACAATGTTAAAATTGCGTCGAAATAATGCGGACGTCGATATAGCCACAGGAACGATGTGACGTCAGATCCACCGGAAGCCGTCACGGCACAGTGAAAGTTGTCACAGAATGGTCGGAAAAACGTCGGATTTGTGTCAAATTAGTTGGAAAGACGTTTAATCAAGCGTAATTAACACCTAAGATTTCCATAATTTGGGCATCGATATAGCCACGGGAACGGTGTGACGTCACATCCACCGGAAGTCGTCACAGTGTCCTCGGCTTTCGCCTCTCAACACTTTAGTTGCCAAAGTGTCCTCGCAATTTTAATTCTTTTTTTTTGTTTAAGCTGCAGCATTGTGTCTTCGAAGTTTTGCGAGATCGAACTTGGTAAGCGAGGACAACAAGCCTAGTAAGAATAGGCCCCTAAAAAGGAAGTACGCTTTCACTTCAGCGCCGGGGCGTTTTCGGGGCTTCAAGCTTTAGGAACACGCAAAAAGGCCTAAAGAAAACATTTTCCACCACAAAGGCCGAACGCGGCCCCCTCTGATCTGATAGGCGAAGCGCATTTTAGCGTGCCCTAACAATAGGCGTAAGGAGGCGTTGTTATTGATTGGGGATTAAAGCCCGCGCATTGTGTCTCAAGTTTTCTATTACCCCAAGTTCTAAAGGTGGTGTGATGGCATCGACAATGTCTTTTAAACTCTCCCTCCGAATCTTTTATATCAAGTTTCATTTTCTTTAAAATGTTTGTAGGTATTTACAGCCGCACTGAATGCCCCTGGGTTCTGGTCGGGCTTATGTCGCAGGCTTATATTTACTTCGGAGTTTTTGCATAGCTTTGCATTTTCGCGCACGCTACGTTTAATCGATTGCCCATTGAAATGCTGCGTGATAGAACCCAGCCTAGCTCCGGTGAAACGAACAAGGATTTATTTGCGAAATGAATAACGTTATATTCCTCGTATAAGTCCTTAACCGGCTGCTGATGACGCTAATTTATGCGAAGCCGAACGGTAATGTGACACGAGATCAAAGAAAGCGAGCGTGGATACGCAAGTTGTTTTGTTACAAGAAGACTTGCCGTGAAGGTATACAGGCAGCCATGTCTTATTCACGGTGATAATATTGTTCCATGCTGCCATTAACTAGCTGACTCCTTTCCCCAACAGCAGTCCATGTCGGTTATTCAGCCCGCTGAGCAGTCGTGCTCCTAAGCTTTAACCAAACATGCAAGCCTCTTAATCTTCCTGCGGTATTTCGCGAAAGGCTGTCTTGGTAGTTCAGGTTAATCATGTAGCTGTAGATAAAGGTTTTCTCTGCGAATTCCCATTTTGAAGGAACAAGAGTGCGGGTAAGAACATCAGCTGTATAATGATGCTTGCTTTGATATTAGCGGATTAGTTTATTAGAGGGATGGGAGTTTGAGACGTGGCCCGCGATATCGAGCATGAAGGTAGGGATTACTAAACCCGGCTAGGGATGGTGTATGCGCGAAAAAAATGGCAGTGGTTTAGTTCTGATCAAACCTGGAGGATTGCGAATGCAAAGGGGAGAGAGAGAGAGAGGCGATGGAGAGCGCGCGGCCTCCGTCTTTTTAGGGTGGTGTCGCCTATTCTGCGTAACCTTACATAGGTGTGTGTTCAAAATAGCTGTAAAATATTTTCCTGTTAAATTTTCTTTTTACTGTTCATCACAGCTTGCAAAAGGTACCCAAAACAAAGAAACGCTGGCATGCTTTCATTCAAATCATGCCTTTTGTTAATTAACTTGGTTTATAGCTGTCATAGCTAAGTGCACGTTGCTAACGACGTATTTGTTCTGTACATTATTTTACCATGTAATTTAATTTTCAGCGTTTTGCTTGAGGTAATTAATTTCCTTATGTCTGTTGGTTTCTCCAATATTTCTGTTCGTGTATGTGTCCATGCTCAAAGTACAACTGATGCAGGTATTATCGCATTGATTGCTTTCCCACTGTGATCAGTGTAGCAAACTGTATTCTTCTCCAGCTGATTTGTCGTAAAATGGTTATGTCTGCTTTGCTCGCATCAGCATTGTGCACTCGTGCAGCCCATTTTGGCTTTAATTTGGCTTCTAGCCGCTGTGTTTTCAGGTTGTTTTTTCAGTACAAGCATTGGAAAAGTCGAAAATGATCAATGTTGCTTTTATATGCCTTACCCTGTTGGGCAAAGTGCTGTTTGAAATCTGATACTTCCGTTCATAATTCGTTGCAGTGTGAATGCCCTGGTCGATTCTTGCAGCTCAGAGTCGACGCTCACAGGAGGAGGAGAGCGGTAGAAAAAAAAAGGAATAAAAGCGCAAGGTCAGGCGTGCATTTATTCTCGCTATTCCTTTGGTCCAGTTGCTGTCATTCCACTTGTATGATAGCGAACATGTCTTTTTTTCCCAGCTAATCAAAAAGATAATTTTAACCGTTCGTCCATTCTCTGCGATGAACTTTCATGTCAGCAGTCCAAAAAAGCCATAAGTATAAGTGCATCCGCAAAAATACTAGCAGATTATCGTCTGCAAAGATCACCTATCATCACTCAATGGCCACCGCTGGCAACCGTTGAGCCCTGATGGTGTCAAAATCGCACATGCCAAAAATGTGTTCAAACGCAGCGTCTGCGGATTCAATAATATTTACAATGGGGACGTGAGCTTGGATAGGCGTTTCACACAACATTAAAAAATCTGAGTGCAGAGGAATGAATGGTTAGTGAGATACAAATACACAATATTGCTACACCTCGGCTTCTTCACTCCATGCCTCCCATGTTGCTGCTTCTTCTTCCTTAGACCGGACAGCTTAATGGAAGTGCGTGGAAAGCTATGCCACAGTAACAGGGATCCCTAAGAAACTATTGTATTAAAAATTGATAGTATTTTCTTCTGTTACTGAGGCTTTAGTGGAATATTTGTGTTGTGGTGTCAATTGACACCACCAAAGCCGAAAGGGTTAACGCGTTCCAATCAGTTGTCGTTGAATAAATTCATGAGACGAGGGCCTAAAAAAAAAAAAAAAACCCGAGACACAAAAATATAGGTCCCGTTATGCGGCACAGTAACTAAAAAATAAAACTGCTCACAGCACAAGGCACAAAAGTAATTCCGAGAACCTATTAACCGGCACTTTGGCAGGAATAATACTGATACGGTTTCGCTGTCATAACCTGTTAATGAAACTTTGAGGCTAATTCAGCAAATTTAACAACTGTGCGTGCACTTCGAAGCTGCATGGAAGCTGTTTCAGTAAACTGTTACACCCCCCCCCCCCCCCCCCCCCCCCCCCCCCTCCGCGTGCGCAACGTCCCAGACGGAATCTTTAAGGACATAGAACGATGTGACATAGATTGTTACGTATATTCGACACATCATGACGATCGATATTTGTGAACATATGGTCCACAAATATCAGCCAGATAGCGACCCTTTAGACTAACACCACTTCCTCGCCAACGTGAAAGCATTTACCTGAACTTCAATTCCCGCCGAAAGAAAAACAGCTTGAAGCTGATTTGCATAACACGTCTAAAGTGGATTCCCATCAGCCGTATAGTTTCCTACTGTACCGGGCCCGCTAATGAGCCACCCACGGTCGTCTGCTGCTTCACTTCTCCTCTCCATTACGAAAAGTACCGCACCGAAAAGCAAATGTTCTTTAACGGTAGTCCGCACGTGCTGCACAACGTGCTTTGTGACGTAAACAGCGCATTTCTCTCTCTCTCTCCCCCTCTGTTCTTCCCCTTTCCCTTCCGGATAAGTGGGCGCGGAATGCATGCCGGAATAGCGGCGGGACGCGTGTCACGGTCAGCCTTACTCACGAAGAGTAAACAATCCTTGAGGCTGAGTTCGGCGCGTGTCGCCTATTTCGACCTGACACCGCGGAGTTATTACTTTCTTTTCTTTTTTTTCTACCTTCTTCTTCTTCTCTTCTTTCGCTCCTCGTATCTTCTCGTTCAGGTCGTGTTTCGCTGTGTTTTCGTCCGTGCATCTTCCGCGCGCAGACCTTGGCCCCCTCGGCGGCATGTTTGGCTCGGTGGGTGTTTGTGTTGTCGTCGCCAACCGGCGGGATCGCGACGAGGTCTCGCTGAAGGGAAGAGGGTGAGAGGGAAGGCCGATTTTATCTCCGTCGCCAACACACGCTGCTCTTGATGCGTTCATGCACGAGCTTTTGTTCACTCGTCTTCTAAATTTAGCCCCCGATGACTGACTGCGTAGTGGAGCCAGCTCTCCCGCCGTCATACACGTCGGTCTCTGTCCGACCGTTATGTTGTTATTCAGGCGGGTTCGATTTCTTGCCAGAATTCTGAACAGCCTACTTCCAGTAATTCTTAGACGCCCGCAGAGAAGGTCGAAGTGCGTAGGAATCCGAGGTTCCAACTCTTCCCGTTGCGGTGAAAAGATAGTGGACATTTATAGAGGACTCGTGCTCTCTTGGCTCGCTTCCAAGGTTGTGGTGGTCGTGTTTATGCGCTTGCATGCAAGTGATTACCGCGCGTGGGAGGGCTGAGAGATGGATACCTCGTAACGGCGCTATACATGAATGCAACCGCTTGTTCTTATACTCGAGCGCTTTTAACGTCGCTGCCGTTTCTCTTGAAACCGGGATGGGAAATAATTTCGGCCGCTTTTTATTACGCGAATGTGGGACGGCCCCCTGTTGCACAAAAGCCGGTGTCGGCTTTACGACAAAATGCAGATTGGTCCAAAAGGTGGCTGTTGCAAGAGGCTTCCCATAGATGGCGCAGCCACACCAGCGGCACATGGATTGTGAGTCGACACGCTACCGCTACGCCACACCGGCACCATATGTATGTCGTGCAGCCTTTCACATAATAATTGCACCTGTGAAAGAAGAAACATTGTCCTTGTATGCGTGGGCAGGAGGAACCGCTGCCACATCATACGCTTAAAGCCGGGGCTTATCAATGTCCCCCAAACTTTTTAATTAAGGAAGCCTTTAATTCCTCATCGTTGTCGACAGAAGGTTGTCAACAGAGGTGTCAATCTTTTCAATTGGCCGAAATGGTTATGACGTCAGAGTGCTCGGATTCGCAGTAATGAGGTCACCCACGGATGCCTGACGCCCTCTTTTGGAGCAGACGACAACTAATAAGATAGTTGTCGTCCGCTCCGGCAGGGGGCGTAAGGCGTCCGTGGGCGACCACATTACATACCTCATTACTGCGAGTAGAACCATGGATACAACCGAACTCATCGAAGCAGAGAGAGAGTCGTGCTAAATAAGCAGTCAAAGTCGGCAGTCAAAGTGTGTAGTTGGAATGTGTAGTCAAAGTGTGTAGTCAAATAAAGCACTAGTACAGCACAAACAGTATCGCCGTCAATGCAAACAGTGCACCAGGAAAGGCTTTCGCCTTGCAGCATTTTAGAGAGGCAAAGTGCCCCCTGAATTTTTTGGAAGAACGATAAGTGTACGGGTGGGCGATTATTTGAAATTTTCGATCATCAAATCGAATATCCCCCTATTCGACTGGCTGAGCGAACTGAATAGTAGACGTTAGAAATTATTCAAAATGAATCGAATACGGATCTGAAGTTCTCGAATAGTTTTCGAATAGACAAAAGTTCGAATCGGGCTCCCCGTAATTTTTTCCGACGGCTGTTTCAAAAACACAGCCCGCTAAGTCGCAGTACATGTTCCAACGATTGGCCTATTCTTGCAGGGCCGCTACGTGGTTCATTCTTGTGGCGTTGTTCATGTTCAAACATCAGGCGCCACGGTTATGACTTCCGTCGCTGTCGTCAAATGATATGTGACACTAGTTAGCTGTCGTCGTCAGTAGCAAAAGGTAATTTCCCGATAAGCATGACCCGACGGCACCAAAAGTAATACACCGACTTCACTGTGCGTGTCACTAGGATGATCACTGTTTCATTTTTTTTAACAACTACAGCTTTGATAATGATGATTGATCTCAATGGCGCAAGGACATATGTTCAAGGTGCTTTTGATCTACTCGAGGTGTGGTCAGAGACCCATTTCTTCAGGCATTTCACCCTAAAGAAGCCGAGCACCAGGCCAGGGGAAAGCTTGTACCCTACTGCATCACCGGTGGGTTCCCGGCGGCACTGGGGATCGAACCCCGCACCTCACGCATGCGAGGCAGGCGCTCAGACCTCTCCGCTACCGCTGCGGTGCACAGCTGTAGCTTTAACTAAATCAGTTACAGAGCTGCCACAAGCACTTCGATATTTGACATCGATATTCGTTTTGTACGAATATCCGCGCAAGTGACGAATAATCATGCAAATATTCGATTCGCATTCAATTCGTTCTCTCACTATTCGATACGCATTCGATTCGTTTTTTTTAGCTACATTATTCGCATTTCATTCACTGCTGAAACTAGAGATTCGCATTCATTTCGTTTTTGAAAAAGGAGTGTTCGCGCATCCCTAGAAATGTGGCCTATTTTTGCTTGCTTGCTGTGGATTCCATACACATTTGTGAACAAATTTTCTTGCCACGTAAAGCGTGGTACACGAGAAAGAATAAAAAAAAACACTGTTTTGGCACCTTTGCTGCTTACACAAACATAAGAGTTACAGACCTCGCAGATACAACGCGACTTGAGTGATAGTTCGGTCTACTACAGCACGCTGCTCATCGTCAAGTCTAGGAAAGGGTTCAAGTAAGCAACTTTAATCTAATCTCCCATTATTGGCCCCCACAACCTCCAAAGAGCTTTCGCGCATAGTCAAAGGAAGCATCAACAATACCAGGATAATCGCTGTATCTGCAGCCTCCATACTGAATTTCCAACATTTCCTTTGCAAGAGCAGTCTGCCCTTCACCTCTTAGGGCCCGACTACATGGCTGCGCATCCAGAAACCTACGAGACCGGGACCTTATCAAGGCCCCTTTCATCACTTACGGCCCGACGAGATAGGTGCGCATCCAGGAAACGACGGGACCTAGGCCTTATCAAAGACCCTTTGTATCTGAAAACTGTCGAAGGTCTGCTTTTACGGTAGACAAATCTGGGCTAATCCTAACTCATGTAGCTAAAGTAAGCCTGAGCACACGAAGCTGATGTCTCTTCAAAAATTCTATTCTTGCTGAGACTTCAATTGACACGTTTTTTGCTTCCTGTTTAAATAAGTGCCATTTTTGCGAACCTATGACCTGCTTGAAACGTGCCTGAAACGTGACCATGTCTCACGTTTCAGGCACGTTGAATGATTTCATCTGAGAGCACACAGTTATTCAACTTCCACAGCTCCCATCGCGAGAATGGAGTATGCGCCGACTGTACCTCTCTAACTGAAGAGACACTATGCAGTGATCACTCAAAAATATGGGCCGCATCCAGAAACAAAAAAATGCCCAGGCTTAGCTTGGTTAAGCCAAGAATGCGTTGCATATTGCGCGGTCTTTTTGCGCGAGGTATTGCTTAGCGGCACTCGATTTTCTCAGCAGCTTTTCCTCCGT
The DNA here is from genome assembly GCF_055824585.1 of Amblyomma mixtum. Taxonomy (NCBI): domain Eukaryota; kingdom Metazoa; phylum Arthropoda; class Arachnida; order Ixodida; family Ixodidae; genus Amblyomma; species Amblyomma mixtum. The sequence continues at coordinate 179,049,073 of NC_143021.1, read as the reverse complement.
GACGTATGGATGGATGGATGGATGGATAGGAGCGCCCCCTTTGAAACGGGGCGGTGGCAACCGCCACCATGCTCAGCCGTCCTTTTTTTTTGTTTTTCATTTTGTTTTCTTCTTTTTTCTTTCTTTTTCTTTTTTACCTGGTTTGGTGACGTCACAACACCACGTGACGTGACGTCACCGAACCACGTGACGTCACGTCACGTGGTTCGGATACCCTGCAGTATCCGTTTGAGAAAAAAAAAACTGTGCTGTGTCATGCGATCTATTTATGTTGATGGAACTATTTAGTCTCTGCAAGAGCCATATGACGGACCGCCATGCTGAATCACCGACATCATCGAAATATTTGTTCCGTGAGCAGTGCGCTTTGGTGCGGGGAGTGTATGTTGCCCTGGAAAAGCCGCCTAGCTGGCTCTCCGATCTAGATGCACGTGTGTGCCTCCCAAAATTTTGTTGTTTGGGAAGGCGGGGACGTGCAGGGGTATGGGTGGGCTCGTATTACGCAGCCCGGTGGTTTATGGCATAAGCATACTCATATTTTTCGTATTGGCAATTTTTTCATGCAATAAAGAGGAACAACAGCCGCGGCGAGAGCCTAGTGCTCTCGCGCAGCGACCAGCGAAGCCAACGCGGGTACGAATCCAAGTCGCGGCAATACTTATTTATTTATTTATTTATGGTTTGGCCAAGGTCAGACTCAAGGTCAAGCTTCGCACAAACTCGGTTAGTCGGTTATACCTCGTGAAGCAGTGCTTTCGCACCAGAAGATCAGACTTCTACCCTTGGTTCATGAAGTAACAGCTGTAGCTGTGCGAGATTGTTGCAATGTGGACGCAAAGCCTTTGAAAACGGGGGCATAGTACGGCTCCAAACTCAACTACTGCTTGTATTCGTGCGGTGACTGCTTTATCTTACAGATATTATTTCTGCTAGCGCGTTCAAAATAACGCCATCAATTTATAAACATTAGTATTTATGCATCTAGAGCTCGCACATTGCTTCGCAGCCGTATTACGCGAGTACTCCGGGAATAACATCTATGAGTACTATCATTTATCTATCAGTGGTATCTATGAATACTAGATGTGTCTGCTGTTGGGTCGCCGCAAAGAGAACAGAGGACGCGAACGCCCGCAGTTGAGATGCTCGATTCTTAAGAGCAACGGCTTGGACAGCCGCGGCGAAAATTTAGCGTTCAGTCCCACGACGGTCTGTAAACGAACTCTTTATTACGATTGCCTGCGCAGTTTACCATCAGCGACGTCTATGAATTGAGTAGTACTGTGCCTTTCAAGGCTAATAATTGCATTTTGGTCCATCAGAAGTAAATTTGACAGCATTAATAAGCGCTCGCGAACGCACACGTAGAGGAGCACACACAATTAGACACCTTCTTTGGCACACTGGTTGTCGTTGAAAACATTTCGGGGGCGTCCCTTGCTGGCACTTGTAGTTCTTTTGAAATCGCTGTTTTTTTTGCCCTCTGAGCCTCGGTAGCGGAAAAGCCTACGGTGGGCTAGCATGTTCAGCCTGTTGAGGTTAACGGCATGGAACCCACAACACATTTCTCTTGCTGCAAAGCACTTCATGTCCAACGTGCGTGTACAAAAATTTTGAGAATTGGAGAATCGTAAGACACTTTAATGGAAATATTAAATGTAATGGTCGATTCTTCTCATATGCAGAAAAATCTTTCTTTTAAAGTGGTTCCATATATGGCATCGAACAGTTAAGGCTGTCATAGAAAGCCAATGGGGAACGCTTTTGACAATAGCAAAAATGTTAACAGAAAAAAAATTGGCAGTGGCTTAGCTGCGGTTAAGCCTGGATATACACGCGAAAAGGTTCAGTTCCGCTTGGTTTGACGTCATGGCTGTCGCAGTTGGCGCTCAATGCACTGGGAGCATCACGATAACGGTGGAGGCGTCCGGCCGTCCACACACTGCCTGTACGGAGGCGGAGGAGGAGACGCGCGTGCACGGTGCTGTCTTAGAAGGTTGCTTTAGAGACATGTACTGTGGTGTCCATTCCTTTCGGGTGTACACCAAGATATGAGAGACAGGCATTTGCTTTCCTTAAAACCAATTTTCTTTACATATTCCGTTCCTTACGGCGCGGTTCGGGTGTCCACCGAGATGTGTTTTTCCTGGCGCACTGTTTGTCTTTTATTTTTTTTATTTTCGACATTTTATTTCTTTCATTTCTCTTTTTATTCTCCTTTCTGTGTTTATTTTTATTCTTTGTTTTTATTACGGAGTCGGCGGCCACCTGCGCTGCGCGTGACGTCGCTCGGTTTCGCGCATGCGCAGAGGTGTCAATCTGGCCTCAGGCTCACGCGAAGCGCGGTGTTGACGAGCCTAGTGAAGCTTTTCGCTTCAAAAGTTATAAGACTGCCGTCGGGTGATCTGCGGATATATTGATTGTTATAATGAAATCTTGTATTATATGAAAAAATTGCGTTCATGAAAGATTTTCCGCTCAAAAATGGTTTTATCCAGAATTGTTGGGTATGATACCTGCTTTATTGTTTCCATTTTAACACATTTTTTTTTGTCTGTTTCCGCTTTGCTTTTCGAAACATGGCTAGCATTTTTTTTTTGCGACGGTCAGACACGCGTTAGGAAACCAAATGCTGTGTCGCGAGGCGTGCGTGTTACTGCTCTCTTTCCTAAAAAAAAAAAACTGGCAGTGGTTTAGCTCTGGTTAAACCTGGAGGACTGCGAAAGCAACGAGGAGAGAGAGAGAGAGAGGCGATGGAGAGCGCGCGGTTGAGGCGGCGGCCCCGGCACGCTAGCATGCGCAACTGGCGTGCGCGGCGGCGGCACCTTTGAGTCACCCGCACAGGGACGGCGGCGGCAGGCCAGCTGTGCGCCTCGCGACGTCACTGCTCCTCGCGCATGCGCAGTATGGCCCTTCCTCTGCTCCGCGAAATGGCTCGGCGACTCACGTAGTGTTGCTTTCGCAACAAAAACATTGCGAAGTTTCCTACCTTGTGCTCTATAGCACAAACAGCGCAATTCACGTTCGTCGCAGACGACCAGCGAGGCGATGCAGTCGAGCGCAATACATGAAACGTGGTTTTCACCTTTTCCTGAGCACCTCACGTGTGAGGTCAGAGTTCAGGCTGCAACACTGCTCATGAATTATCTAAGACACACCGCACATTATCTTTCCCATGCAGTGACCAGGCGTATCTGCACCAGTTATAAACCTTCTCTCTTCCGGTTTCCTTCGAGCATACGACACGAAAACAGGGGTGGACAACTTAAGAGCGCGCCGGGGCACTTGTCGTCTGCTCGGCCGCTGCAGAGGCGGGGGAGAACCGTGCTGACACAACAATGAGGAGCCCTTTTGTGTCCACGTCTACTCGTTCTTTTCAATTTCGCCGCCCAGCTCTTCCAAGGTCGCGTGTCTGCAGTCCGCTGCAATAATCTGCTTGCTCTTGTTGTCGCAACGCGTTATTACGTTTTTTATTTACGTGGACATTTAAGGAAAGGTTACGGGCTGACAGCGGCGCCGGCTACCCCTATTCGTAGGTTAGAGAAAATCACACCAGAACGGGCGACATAACGCACAACAAAAGACAGCTACAACACGAAATACACTTGAATAACACATCACGGGCTAGTTGGTTCATCACAAGGCAGAACAGCGCAAGCTACACAGGACAAGAAAATAGACGAGACACACACAGCGCTGTGTGTGTCTCGTCTACTATATTGTCCCTGTGTAGCTTGCGCTGTTCTGCCTTGTGACGAAATACACCATGCCAAACTTTCTCTGGTGAAAATATTTGAAAATTAGAAAATTGTAAGATACTGTTACGGAAATATTGAAGGCAATGGTGCATTGTTCTGATATGTAGCAAAATACTTCTTTTAAACAGTTTCTATCAATCGCATCGAACAGTTAAGACGGCAATACAAAACCAAAGGGGGACGCTTTTGATAATAACAATATCGGTAATAGGAAAAAAAAGGTAAGACTGCCGTCGGTTGAACTGTGGATATAATGATTGTTATAGCGAAATCTTACTTTGTATGACAAAAAGTGCGTTCATACACGGTTTCAGCTCAAAACTGCTTTTGTCCAGAATCGTTGGGTAGGAGCATAGAGAAAACAATGCACACTACAAAAAGGCTAGCAGAAAAAGGAAAAAGAATAAACGTAATTAAAAAAATTATGAGGATGCTTAAGTCACCTTAAGAGTGCAATGCGACAGCATTAGATTTCACATCTGTCGCAACTTGCGTTTCAATTTATGCTTGTGTTTTTCTTTTCAATTGTCGGTCCATCTGTGGACTTTGCAGGGACTAGGGCTTCAAGCAGGATACGTTGTTGGGCGATGCGGTTCATGACGGAGGGAAGGTAAGTGCTCAAAAAGGACGATCACGAGAGAAGAGACAGAGAAGGCCACGGATTTCACAGACAGTGGGGCTAACGGCTACCAGGGAGGAGGATTTCTCCAAGTGGCTGAGTGACAACAATAATAACAATAACCAATAACAATGACAACAATAAGCGCAGGAGCCTTGTGTTCCTGCATGAAAACAGCCTACATGTTTTCCTATATTAGGGAGATAATTACTCATTGACATCCACCCGAGCGCAGCCATACGGCTACAAATTTTTTCCAAGATTCACAGAAAAAGCCGTTTGTCCTTCTGGTCTTTCTGGCAGGCGATCACCTGCCCAGCGGAGTTTTGGGCAACTTGTCTAGGTGTATATATATTTATATATACACAGAGAGACTTCCTTATGTGTAATCTGCACTTGGTTAAACCCGAGAATATGGGTACTACGAAGTGAAACAGTTGCAAATATTTAGTGTTTCAGACCGAATCTGATTTCCCATGTTTCATGTGTGTTTATCTTGCTGATCACAAGGCAGTCTGCAACCTTTAAGTGTAACCATGACTGATATGCATGCATAAAACGACTGCGATAAACACTGTGTAGTGTGTATACTGCGCTTCATCTATGCCATGCAAACATGCACAACATAAAGAATACACCTGACGCACCTCTTTAATCACATAGCAGCATCACGCATAACAAAGCATAACCACGATAAACGATGCTAGACAATGGCCACATAGTGATAGCTAACCTAATTCGCATTTGGCCTAACAACGCAAACCGACAGTATTTTTTTTTTGCTCCACGAATTCCGAAAAAAAAAAAAATAGCGAAGCCCCATTAACGAAGAAAGCCCCTTATCTGTTATATCTCCGTCTGTTGTACTGCCAATAAGAGCAGACAGGTACAGAAAAACCGAGGGGTTAAGGCTACATTAAAAAAAAAAAAACAATCCCACAGAGGCTGCAGCAGGCATGAGGGAACGTTAAGTTTTTTTTTTAATACGCCTTTTTGTTGATGAGATGAAATTGAATGATTAGGTAATTCTTTTAGATGCGAGATCATTTAGAGCAATGTAGATGAAAAGGCAAGCACCTGTAGGATCCAAACCCACTACCTCAGTATGCCACGTGCTTTGCTCTGTTTATTGTTGTCAATACGTCATTGAAATTTGATGTGTTTTTACGAAGAAATTGTGTTTTGTATCGCTCTAACTAACGAAATACTTCGTCTTATTTACGCAGCCATTTCACGAATCAAACTGTAGTTTCGGTGTCCAGTACCTTTATGTAAAAATGTAGGTAATGTAAAGAGGAAGATGGGCCGCGGCGGCAGCAGCACCGCCAGCACGCGGCGCATGATCGCTGCATTGATGACCGCAGCTCGGACCGCCATTTTTGCTAGCACGCTTTAGCCTGTTCCTGTAATTCCCGTTACAATATATATATTTCTCCAGTAAAGATTTATTTGTTTGTTTGTTTGTTTGATTGATTGACTGCCTAAATGAGTGATGAGTGCTGGTCGTGGTCGCAGAACCGATTTAGTAACTGTCCGCAAGTACCGAAAATTAACTGAGATACCTCTTCAAAGTCGGCTCGCCAGATAAGAGTGCACCACTCCGTTTGCTGATTTTTGCACGCGCCCTGTCTTTCGACGTCTCGCAAGGGATCACTGTTACTCCATAACCCTAATGAGGCTTGCAGTTGATGATCACTCAAGGAATGCAAGCGCATACAGTAGTTAAATCTCGATTTAACGAAATGAAGAGCAACCACGAATTGTTTCATTAAACCAGGAAACATCGAGGAAGGCATTTTTCTGCCATTCTAAATCTGAAATCGTAACGCAGCGGCATCCCAACGCCATCGCGGCATCGTATTTGCCGACAACCCGCGCCTGCGCATATGAGAAGTCCGCGAAAGCAGCCCGAATCGCTTGCGTGTGAAAGCGCCATCTGTTAAAACGGATTCGAAGTTAAGGTGGGAAGCGCTGCCGACTGCAGAGTCTCACGCTGCCTATAAGCTGCGAAGCATCATGGGCAAAATGAGTGAGAAATCACCTTTAATTTTTTTTACTCAATTAGACCCGAAAAAAACTTCGTTAAATAGGGTTTAGTATCCATTTGCTTCGTCATTTCGGGCTATTGAGATCATTGGACCCTATGGGCACCTGCCGGGGAATCCCAATTTGTTCGTTATATCGGGAATTTCATAAAATCGGGTTTCGTTAGATCCAATTTTAACCGTACAGTGTTCCCGTGGTGCTCGGCCAGCAACCTAGGAGCGCACGCCAGTCATGTTTCAAGGATGCTTCACTTTGAAGAAGTACCACGAGAAGGCAACTGAGCGGCTTATGCAAAGTTAGAGGGGAAGCATGGGCGAGTTGGTGACGATTCACTTGCCACATAGCGCTAAAAAGACACGGACATAGGGAGACAGAAAGCAGACCAAATGAGCAGACTAAATGTAATATTCCTATCAGCCGCACTGTCTCCTATTTAAGAGAGAATTCGCTCTTTTGATGTTAGCGCCCATCCTGTTTGTCTCCCTGTGTCCGTGTCTGTTTAGCGTTATGCGAGGTGTTCGTAATTACAACAAATGCGTAGCCTGCGCACTTGAATCAAGGGAAGCCATGTATAAAATAATAATCATAATTATACTCGTAGTATTTATCTGACTGTCGCCTGGGTTATCGCTTTTCTTTACTTTTACAGCGAGATGCTCTTTGATGGACATCACCAGGGATAGCCACCAGAGCAGTCAGTCGCTACATGACGTCACCGAAGAAGAAGAAGGCGACTAGCGTCGTCAGTGGCAAGATAGAGCTATTAGGCTCCATGGTCAGACCGAGCATTGCCGTCGCTGTATAGCTGAAATGCACCCGAGGGAGGCATCCGGACCAGCAGACGCATTGCTAACCTAACGTGAAAACCGACAGCCAAGCTTATCCAGCCTGATAAGCAGATACCAAGCGTAGACTCCTATGACAGCTTCTGGCTGAGTTAACCGTGTCAATTCGTAGCTTAACGAGCCAAATTTTTGCTACCTCTTTTTGTATATTTATTGAACCAGTACTTAAATAAAATACAAGGGGGCACTTTGTTTACCTAAAGTGCGGTGAGGCGGAAGCCTTAAGCGCGGTGTTGCTGCTTGTGTCACTGATGTGTGGTTAAGATGTTAAGCTTCGCCTCTAAGAGTGGAACGCGACAGCGTCTTGCAACGCTGCCAGGGAGTCCACACAACGCCATCGGCCGTTCGGTTCTACGCCTTGCATGTCAGTAAATTATTTTTTGAGGAAAGGAAATGTATCTGTCTCGCATATCTCGGTGGGCACCTGAACCTCCCGTAAGGGAAGGGAGGAAGATGGGAGTGAACGATGACACCGCATTCACTAGACGCGCCTTTAATTTTGTTCATTCCAAACCATCGAGCTGGCATGGCATGGCAGAGCGGTTAGCGCGCTCGCACTCCGGGGACCCTGGTTCGATTCCCCAACTCGACCAATTTCCTACTCGGTTGTATTTATTTATCTGGTCTGACTGGAAATGTTCATTAGGGTAACTGGTTAATTAATCAAATTAACTGAACTCAGTCCCACTTATTTGGAGCACCACTATACCGTTCCTCTAATTGATTGCATGGCCACTAGCCAAAGTACAATTGGCCCCGTTTGAAATTTGCGCACTGTCACGTCATGACCATTTCAACCAATTGAAAAGCGTGGCATTTCTGTCGACAACTCCTGCTTACAACGATGAGACATTAAAGGCTTCCGCCTTAAAATTCGTTACTTATAAGGACCCTGAAGACTTCACTCCATCGAATTGTTCTCAGTAAAAATTGGTCTCTGGCACTTTCCGCGTACGTGGACGTTTGCCCGGCAGCAAAAGATGCACTAATAGGCGAGAAAATCGATTTAGAAATCTTCCCACCAGTCGATTCAAACTCATGATGTACTTAGAAAAAAACACGAGCTGCCACCACTTTGAAGTGAATGAGAGTGTAGCCGTAGACTCCGGGATCCGTACCAGAAAATTGGTGCCGACGCACATTTTACCTGCGATATTGGCCGATGATGGCGACAACTGCATTTGGTTTTAGTACGAAAGCCCTATTTCACGAGGTTTAACCGGCTCACCTAGTTTGCGTGAAGCTTGTCCTTGAAGGTGACCTTGGCAAAACTTAGCATAACAACAACCAGTGCAGAAATAAAATAAATATGGCCGCGACTGGGTTTTGAACCAGTGGCGGCGTGAACAGATCAGCTTCGGTGGCCACTGCACGAGAGCACTATGCTATCGCCGCAGCCGACAACGCCTGGTGTTCAGTTGCAACACCGGTGCAACACCGGAGCAACACCAGTGCAACACCGGTGCAACTGGAATAGCGGTGATGATGATCATGTCCTCAGACAATGGCACATAGCGGTGTGTACTGCACATCGTGGTCTTTCATCTGCGGCGCGAACAGATCATATCAGCTTAACCCCGATGAGAGATTAACCTGAGTCTAATATCTCCAGACGCCCCGACGACCCAGCAAAGCAAAACCATGAGCCAGCCAGGCTAAAGACATGATCTCGCACGTCTACTCGGTTTAGCTACGTCTGTTTTTCGGCTTTTTCTACCCCAAAATACCTACTTCTTCAGTGAGGCGGTCGCATTGTGATTAGAACATGGTAACGTGTCGCGATAACTCATGCTTTCTGTTTGTATTCTTCCCCTTTTGTGCAATGGTTATTTCTTTCATGCATTCGAACCTTGTCCCCTTCAGAAATTTAAGTGTGTGAAATAAATTACTTCTACTGGTAATGCATTAAGCCCAAGCCAAGGTTGATTATGAAATCCATTGAATGATAATGCGAAAATTTCGCTCTGGTCTCAATGTGCTGCGATTCTGTAGGGCACGCAATGATGCAAGCCTTGGGAGCACGTGGCACAATAAAGAAATAGGATCTAAATTGCTTTTTTATCCTTTAGACGCTGCCGCACGCCATTCACTGCGTAATGCTTTTATTCGCATGCCCAGTAGGAGAGAAAAACTCTTTCTGGCCGGGTCCAGCGCCATAGGCATGTTTTAAGTTTTTATAATTTTCTTTTTCCAAATTTTGCACAAGTGTCTCCGACAGTTTCATAACCTTGGGGCTTACTTCTGTAATAATATGCAAATGTTATAAAACAAACAACATAAACCTAACTGAAACTCGTCTTCCATCCGGTCATGGACGTGCTGGACTAGGAGAGGTTAAGAGATTTGCCGATTTAGTTTGTTGATAGGGCTTCTCTCAGAAGATAAGGACACAGTGAGTCTGAAAAGGTTCCGTGGAAAACAATGGGTCATTAGGCGTGGCTACTTATGTAAAAATTTCCAAGGCTGCCAAGTTTTCGTGACACGTGCAAGACTAGAGTGGCTCCGTAGAGAAAATAGCTACTTTGATGGCGGGATGCAAAATAAGTGTTGCTTTTATTGCTAATTTTTTAAATGTACGACAGCAAGTTGGTGCGCGAGCAAGTTAAGTCAATGTACAACGTGCGCTGCGAGCCTTTTTGATTCCAAAATATTTTTGTTTATGTGCCCAGGAGGCCTGTTTCATTGACACGTTTCCCACAATGGCTGCTTGACTACAGCTCATTGTTTAATTTGAACGATGGCGATTATTCGACTTGTGTGGCCCAATGGCAGCCATTCAAATCAGTCATAATCATCATCCTTGACTTTGCTCATTGAGCAGAGATGACTACCGTAAACTCCAGTTGAGGTGAGGCAGGAACGTGGTATATATGTACTATGGCTAAACAGAGTGCTCACATATTAGACCTTCGAACTTTTTGTTCTGTCATTAAAGTTATGCGGTCATAATCATCATTATTAAGCGCAAAAATTGCGACGGTCTAAATGTGAACACTCGGCTTAGGCATAGAGTATATAGAAGGTGTTTCCCTTAAAATTTTACACAATTTTTATATAAGAGCGCTTTTTTCGACATTGCATTATCAGCTGTGTAGTATATCAGAATGCAGATAAGACGTGCTAACTACCAGGCTGGTTAACTCATACTGACTAGTTAACTTTTTAGTTATTACTTTCGAACTCCTTACTTACTGAAAGGCATGCAGCCACCCGTAAGTAATTATCGCTATCAGTTTTTAGATTTTCGAAAACGCTGTAAACCATCGGCGAGTGGCCCAACAAAGTTTTGCTATTTCGACGAATAACTTGCACTGGAGAGGTTGGTTTGCCCGCAAGCTTCTCGAAAGCGCCTGTATCTGGCACAATGTAGCCAAAATTTGTTGGGCCACAACGCCGACGGTGACAGCGTTTTTAAAATTCTAAAAACTGATATGCGTATTACTTATAGTGGGCTGCACGGCTCTCAGTAATCAAGGATCCTAACATTAATAGTTGAAAACTTAACGATTGATTATTAGTTAGCCACCCTGCTAGTTAGCACGTCTGAGCTGTATCCCGATGTACTACGCTGCTGACAATGCTATGCCGAAAGAATCACTTTTCTAACTCAAAAAGCCTATTTTTAAAAATTGTGCAAAGTCTTGAAACACCCAGTACACCACGCTCCTGTCTTGCACCATTTGGAGTGTACGGTTCTTTATCTTTGCTCCGCAAGTGTAAAAGTAGCTCATGTAGGCTTGACTCAAACGCTGGCTGCTATATCTTGGTTCACGCTTAGCAAGTAGCATATCGGCCATTTTTGCGTACTGGCAACGATAATCACCCGCTATGAAAGCGTTTGCTGACCGTCCTCGACTATTTTACCGTGGCCGCTCTCCTCTACCAGGCCGCACCATGAAACTAAGTTTCAAGGCACGCTTTGAAAGCGGTTTTTGCACATCACTTTTTTCTTGCACTTATCAAGTTGAATTGCACTTAACCTAATTGATTAAATTGAACGCAATTTAGCTGAACTGACTTAAACACCACGCCCATCATAATATATCGCATGATGCGCACGCCGAAGATACCCACACATCACACTATCAAAAGCGTACAAGCAGCATACCTAGTCCTGAACAGCAGACTAGGCATTGCATACTTTATTTTCTTTCTTCCTTCTCAAGAGAATAGGAGTCTACAGCAAAAATAGGCTGAATAATCACAAATAGGGTACGAGGAAAAGTTTGCAGCGCATGCCGAAGAAAATAAGACAACGTAAAAAAGGAAAGGAAACCAAAAGAAAGTTTAATACTTCGACCATAACAGCTCTGCGTTCCGGCCAGGGGTTGTCGGCGCTGAATCCAAGAGAGGACTCCTTCACGCGAGGTGCAGACTTCACGCGAGGTGCAGAGACCACGAAAGCTGTCCGACTTCCGGAACTCCGAGTGCGCTGCCGAGAAGAGAATGGGGTCTGGAAGAATGCGGTTCTCTGCTGCCCGTGGAGATGACAGGTGGCTCCCGACGCTGACGTCTTCCATTCAAAGGGGGGAACTCCTTTGGGCAGGGTTGTTCCTCTTGACTCTCCACTGCCCTTCTCCCCCTCATCTCCTCCTCCACCTCTTCCTTCCTTCCGTCCTTCCTTCTGCTTCCTCCACTCCCTCCTTCCGAAAGCATCTCCTTTCTTTTGAAAGGCGGACGCAGAAGAACCGAGCTTGGCTTCCGAGCGACACCGGACTATGAGGCGAAGTGCAAGGTTCATGCATTCTTCGAGACAGCGGATTGCGCCTCTTCCTGTTAGTTCTCTTTCATCTTTTTTTTTTTTTGCGAAGTGCAAGGATTGGTTTTTGACTTCTTTCTTCTCACTTATGAATTTTGTATTTGTGCGGCATAACTGTTTCTCTAGACGGCACTTGCACTGGCTAGTTGCTTCCAGGTGGCACCGAAGCATTACAACGATGTCACATTTTTGTTTTGGTCAAACATTGTTTGAATGTTCTAAATGTCCTTTTTTTATAAGGTTTATATAATGCGAGAAAGAAACATTGAAATAATCCTTTCTTAACATCAATTAAATATTTAACAGAAATGTAACATTCTCGAAAAGGGTAAAGCTACCCTGCACGAGCATGCAGGCCTACCAGTTGCGAAGGTACACATTTTAATCGACGCTTTGAAAAAAAAAAAAAAACAGCAACGAGGACAACAATTCAGCTCCACAGTACAGGACAACATGCAACTCATGCACTCACCTCCGAACGGATGCCGTGAAGCAAAACTTATATACCTATTACTTAGGGGTGTCCCATGAGTAGTAGTGGTGAACGGGTAATAAGCAGAGTTTCCTAACAAAATAATAGGGCTGTGTACGCATTCATGGTGGGCGCAGTCTATGAGATTTAGTTGCAAAGTACCGCGAGTTGAAAAACATGCTCACTGTAAGAACAATGGGAAAAAGTTATGGGACCCAAGTCGTGAAATATATTTGCAAAGTTGTTTTATAGTCATGATTCTGACCTTATAATAATGTTTAGAAGACTATATTAAAGCAGTGTTTACTTGGAACGTCAAAGAAATGTTTTAGAAAGAATGTATAACGTTATATGCCAATTTTTATTGTTCCAATATAACATAAAACGTTACTGCAACTTCCATTACATTTTTATAACATTATTCTTAAGTTCCGTGCTGCCTGGGGTCTTTCTCTTTGTATGTGACGGAGTAAGCCCAGCCGTGGCACCAATACAAAATGTTGTCTGCCTGATGATTTTTACCCTGCGTTTCTTGCATTAAATTCAGTCGAATTTATGTTAGGTTTATTTGGCATTTGGTAATGCGACTAGTTAAAGCGACTGAGGCAAAAGCTGATGGTGGTACCCTGCTGGCTATGAAGCTCTTACCTCAAGGCAACACTTAGCGCATGTAAGTACCGATAAGGAACCCTCTGAGTGCTATAAGAGGCAAAAGCTATTACACGAAGTAAAATACGCTTACAAATTCAAAAGAATGCTATTCAAAAATAACTAATCCCACAGAAACACTCCCAAACATGACGTTCGCATGTGTAAACACGAAAGTTTTTCTACCTACAAATTTACACCAATATATAAATGAAAGTGTGGTGTTAAGGTTCAAAGGTGAGTGTAATGCTGTGACGCTAAACAAGTAACAAATTTTTTCCAGATTTATCTTTTTTTAAAGAGTATTCAGTTCAGAGGTCATGTTATGAAGAGTAAACAGCGTATCCGAGGAGGAATGCTTGCTGCTTTTGACGTCAATAATCCTGAACTCGAATAAAACAACAAGCAGACGGAAATACTTTTTTACAGTGTTCTCGAAACAAACGTGAGATGTGCTCACTCGTTCATCAACATAGCTGTGCTTACTTTATAAACAGACATATGAAGCGCAGGAGAGATTCAGATGCGAGTTCAGTTCGTCCGTGAAAACTTCCAGCCTAAGTACCAAACTTCGCACCCCACCGCACCGCAGATGAGGTTGCTTTTCAGGTGGCTGTTTCAGCAATCATAATGAGTAGCAAGCATGGGGAATTCGTACGGCTTTATCTGCACTGTTTAGTTCGCGGTTAAAATGTTTTATATTCTTCGTCAAAACTTTTTTCCCGCACTGTCTGGTCTATTATCAAGCATTATGTACTAAGATTCGCTAAAAAACTCCGTTTCTGTGTATTGGAAGTGAAAATATAGATTGATTGGTGGCTGTATTGCGAATATTTCCTCCCTTTCTTTTTTACCCTGCGAGCCCCCTCTGGAGACTTTTTCGGCGTAGTTGAAAGAACCTTCGTAGAGTATACAAGCTGCACAAGTAACCTTCTTCTTATTGCGTATAACACGACGTCATCTGAAACAATTCTTGATGAACAGGTGCCCCAAAAGTAAAGCCGAACACAAGTCTGTGGAAAAATTGCTCTGCTTTAATTGTCCGGGTCGTGCCCATAGGGGTGAAATTTCCACACACACTTCGTAGAAGAAAATTCGTCCTGGTCCTGGGTTCGAACCGGGGACCATCACCCCACCGGAGCAATCGCTCTACCAGGTGAGCTAACCAGAAAGGTTAGTAACGGTAGGGCGACAGCGAACTGGTCAACAACAACTCGCAGCGGGAACTTCCTAGTTTCCACAGAAACTACGAAGTTACTGCGCAATCTGTATAGCTTTCCTGTGTAGCCATAGAGCTGCGCTTCTGTCAATGCTGGCGAGTAATTATTCCCTCATTATAAATATACACCACTTTTGGAGATTTCCACAACGATCGGACCAATAAATGTCTTCGCATCAGAAAAAAGGCTTCGGTTCTTCGTTCAAAAGAGGCTCTATGACCTGTAGTTACTGTTGTCTAATTTAGATGGTTGTACGTAGCTCTGAAGCGTCTCGCTTCTTGGTGAAAATGAACAGTCATTAGATGCTGAAAAGGCACGGAAATATAGAATATCGGATGCTATTCACAATCAAATTCAATTTTCTGCTGTTAGGCACAGGTGAAGGTGAGATTGTAGTAAAGGCCCCAGTGGGAGAAAACAGCGGGTCGACATTGTTTAAAAGCAGAGGCGAAACAACTGTTACTTTTTTTATCACGGTCTGTAATCTGCACCAACTATCCCATATACACGAGCTGCCGAAATTAGAAAGAATTAAAGAAAGACAAAGGACTTATCGAAGCGTTCTTGAAGCGATCTGCACAAAGGTGTCAAGAAATGAGCTCCCAACCAGTAGGTGTAATTTTCACGTCTCACTGTTTGCCCTTCATTTCGCGTTCGAGCTTTCAACAGGCACCCTCTTCAATCACGGCAGAAGGATGGATACGGAAGAGACAAATAGCAGGTCCGACGCATTGTCTTCCGTCTTCGTAGGCCGCTCTGCACGTGAAAGATATCCCCGTGATTCGAACAGGAAGGAGCGCCGTACAGATACCGCGCGTCTACAAATCGCAACGCCTCGCAGGTCCCTTCCAGGGCAGCCGTCGCCGTTCATCTCAATTGATATTAATGCTCCCAGTTTCCGATTGAACGGCGCCCAAACTCTCCCAAGGCGCTCGAAACGAAGCGAAAACAATTCCCAGGCACTCTCCGAGCGAAGAAGGCGACGGAAAGATCGTTTTTCGACTTGGTGGACTACTTATTGTTGCCCGCTTTGTCTAAACGTCGAATAGCGCTGCGCAAGCAGCGTGATTGAATTTGCCGTCGCTCCTTGCATATACGCCCCCCTCCCCCCCCTTTCATCTCTCCATCAGCCTGCAGTGGTGTTATTATGTTTCAGTGTTTTCAAGGTTAAGCCTAACGCTTAAGTTCCTTTCGCCACTTGGCGCGTATGTAGTGTACCCCAGCGCAACGCGAAAAGTAAAGGCGCGTCAATTCTCCCCCCCCCCCCCCCCCCTTCTTTGTCTTCCGTGATTGGTGACCAATCGAGCCTCGTTCGGATCCAATCCCGATTTTTTTTTCTTCCTGCGATACCCGCGCTCGCCTACTTGACAAATTTCTCTACTCTTCGATGACAGCAGCTGTTCATGTGTTTTTCCCGGTCGCTCTTTTTCCGTAATAATATTAATAAAACAAAAATAATGAAAAGGGCGCTTGCTAACTGAGGCGTGTTTTGAATCATAAGTCGCTTGCGAGACGCCAACATTTTCGCGTTCACTCGCTTCAGTGTGTCTGCCGACTGCCGACGCTAGCTCCAAACGCGCGCGCAGTCGAGTAGACCACCGTCGACGGAACAGGCATATCATTTTGTGCTCGCTGAAGCCTGCTAGAGCTGCTGCTCGAAGGGCGACACGTCCCGGATTGCGACGCTGGCCTCCTTTTCATACGAACGAAAAAAAAAAAGAAACTGCGAAATGTTATTCCGTATTTAATAAAAAAGATTTGATAAATTCGACGGGCTCAAGACGCTGAACGAGCGCAAGGCAAGGACGAATAGGCAGGCCTGGACGATATATAACCCGAGTTCGAACTGCCAACTCCGGCTCGAAGGAGAGGGGGGGGGGGGGGGAATAAGAGGCGAGACAGCGTTTTTTGAAGCGATGAATTGGCAATGACGTTGCCTCGCATAAACTGCGAAGGCTTCCAACGCCATACTCGGCGTCTCTATCTACTTCATTTTTCGTCCCGCCCTCTGGTGAGCATACATGAGAACTGCAGTTCTTTCTCACTCTTGCATTCTTGCGCCGTCGGTGCAGTTGGGTGGGACGGTAGGCGTATTTTGACGGGTAAGACGTTTATATTGTTCCCGTACCACGCTTGGCGAGGTGTGATTGAGATTCGAAGTCAGAGGACGGAATATATGCGATGAGCCGACACCTGAGCGGCGATATTTTTTAAACGCTGAATAAATGCCTTAACAACGCTGAAGAGGTTTTCTTATTCTCTTATTTGCAAACCAACCTGCAGCGCTTAGACCTTAAAGCACTGGAACATGCACAAAATAAACAAATGATCACGCATAGCTGGACTAGTGATGACAAAAAACAAAGTGTTTATAACACACGATCAATTAAACAGTAACAGTGACACAAACAAGCAAAACAAACAGCAAAAGCTACACTCAAAACAGAAAGGAGTCGAAAAGGAGTAAGCTGTCCTCTATCGCACACCATTTCATAAAAGAGATTGTGCTAAAGGACCTCTTAATCGCTTTTTACTCACATATAGTGTATTCGTGTTTAGAGCCTACTGAACTTTCACACCGAATTGCGTAGCCTCATGAAAGAGCAGTCTCACATATAATAGCAAAGCACTGTCCTTGCTTTTATTGCGAAAGCAATACTGCTTGCACTTTCCTGCCATCGACGGAGATTCATACTTCGCTGCGGCGCGCTACCACGTGACCGCGCGACGCCACGACAAGAGGAGAGCTGGGGGCCCAACTCGTCTCATCGATAGAGGCTCATCCTTCGCTGCGGCGCAGCTGCCGAGTGAGGGCGCTCGCTAGACTGGGATAAAACGGGGCTGCGGCTGAGCTCCTCGCAGTGTTGTGCTATGTCGGAGGATGCGTATAAGGCGAGGCTGGAACGGTGTGCCGCGGCCAGGCGACGGCGCCGTGCCGAAGAAACAGACGAAGAAAGGGAACAATGGTTGGCGTAGCAACGTGCGTATGCTGCAGAATGGCGAGCACGCCGGCTTGCTGCGGGTGCATCTACAAATTCAGAGTCAAGTTTAAACGAGGGTAGTTTCATGGACGCTCTTAATGCCGAAGAAGAATCTATGAGTAGTGAGGAGCGATATTGCTTTCCCAATCAGCCAGGCTTAACCAAGCTAAGCCTTCAGCCAATTTTTATAACACGCTAAACATTTTCTCCCGTGCTGCACAGCACACTAACAACTAAACGATGACACATAGCGCACAAACAGCACAAACAACGATGACACAGAACGTACAAACAACTACACGGAACAATGCTTTTATGAGCAGGTATCCATCGGCAGAGCTAAGGGCCTTCGTACCAGTAATGATACTGGAGGAGGAGGAGGATATAGAAGAGGAAAGGCAGGGAGGTTAACCGAAATAATAATCGGTTTGCTACCCTACACGGGGGGAAGGGGGTGAGGGGATAAAAAAAGAAAGAGAAAGGAGAGTAACAGAAAATTGAGGTCACTATAAAACGTCACTGTTCGTTGAAGTCAGAGCCTTTCGTGCAGGCCAGAAGTTCTCAAGAAGCGGAGCAGTGCCTTGCAGGTCTTCTCCGCCGACGACCGCCGCGGCCAGTGGCCGAGAATCTTCATTTCCGTGAAAGGGCGTGTATCTAGGCGCTCCAGCGCACGGCTGAGAGACTGCCTTTCGGTGCTGTAGGCAGGGCAGTCACAAAGAATGTGGGTTATGGTCTCGTCATGCCCGCAGATGGAACATGCAGGACTATGAGCCATACCGATTAAGAATGAGTAGTGGTTGGTGAACGCTACACCAAGCCAGAGGCGACACAGCAAAGTTTCTTCTCGTCGTGGTAGGCCTGATGGTAGCCGGAGCTTCAGATCTGGGTCCAAGGATTGTAAACGGGAATTGTAAAATTGGCCGAAATTCCACGCGGCAAGCGTGATGTCCCGCGCAAGTGCGCGAATCCTGCTCGCTGCATCCGTTCTCGAAATGGGGATCGACACGAAATCGCCGTCGTCGTGCGCAGTTCGCGCGACCTCATCCGCGCGGTGATTACCTGCTATGCCGCTGTGCTCCGGTAGCCATTGGTAGATAATGTCATGTCCTTTGTTGATGGCAGAGTGATGTAGCTGTCGAATTTCTGCGACCAGTTGTTCATGGGCTCCACGGCGAAGAGCAGCTTGTAAGCCTTGGAGGGCAGCTTTCGAATCGGTGAAAATAGACCACCACTGAGGGCGCTGCTGACTGATGTATTCAATGGCGACACGAAGAGCGGTGAGTTCTGCACCCGTCGAAGAAGTGTGGTGACCTGTCCTAACTCTAATTTCTGTAGTGCTTGCGGGTACGACGACGGAGCCAGAAGAAGAGATAGGGTTCACTGAGCCATCGGTGTAAACGTGCACCTGGTTTGCATGGTGATCATGTAAATATTCAAGGGTGACTTGTTGTAGTTCTGTCGGCGATAAGTCTATCTTCTCCCTGATGCCAGGTATCGAAAGAAGCACACGGGGATTGTGCAGGCTCCAAAGTGGCGAGGCCGGTCTAGAGGCAGGTGTAAACTGGGACGGCAGAATGGCGGGATGTGCGTCAATGATGTCTGTAAACGATGTGCGCGGCCTGGTAATAGGAAGACTGGCAAGATGGTGAGAGGGAACCCGGGAAATGTGCCGGAAATGTGCCCTCAGTGCGTCAACTGTTAAGTAGGTAGGGATTGGATGCTCCTGGGCGATAAGTACAGATGCGGCCGTAGAGGCACATTTCGGCAATCCTAGGCAAGTCCGGAGAGCTTGAGCTTGAGCGCTTTGCAGACTTCGTATGTTTGTTTTTCGAATATTTCCAAGTACAGGGAAGCTGTAGCGAAGAAATCTCATGAATAAGGCGTTGTAGAGCTGCATCATCGTCCGCACCGACGCTCCCCACGACTTTCCCCCAAGAAAGGCGAGAACGTGAGAAATCGCTGTCAGTCTCTTTTTCATGTATGAGATATGAGGGGTCCATGATAGATTTCGGTCGATGATTACTCCCAGAAACCGATGGCTCTTTACGTAGGGTATTGCTGTGCCGTTTATGCATGCGGTATAAGGAGACATGTTCTTTCGTGTAAAGGCAACCAGCGAGCACTTTTCGGTTGAAATCTGTAGGGAAACTGAGGAGAAACAGAAGTTGGCCTGTACCGATAGAGTTGCGTGTACTAATTACAAGCAGGCTACTTACACTGAAAAGAGAGCTTTTATTAACTAAAAAAATGACCAAAAATGAACGTGTCTCCATCACCGGTCGATTTCGCAAGTAAAGTGCGGTGGGGTGCCCAGTTTTTTGGGCGCGGATCCCAGATGCCAGGCTAGACCGCTGTTTACTTCGAAACGGTTATCATGCAGGCCTTTTTGGTGTGGACGTCACGAATTTGAGTCGAGAGGCGGGAAAATTTTCAAGCGTATGTTTCTCAGCAATAAATACGTATCTTTACGTCGGGCAAACAACAGAACGCCGGGACAACAGAAATTAAGTGCAATTGCTCTGAGTGTCATTTTAAGGTATATAGCAGTGTCTAGGCCATTTTCTGACGGCGAGTGCCATCCGCGGCGCTTTTAAGCAGCTGTTGTGTCTCCTATGTGGCTTTGAATACCACCGTAAAGCAAAATTTATGCCCCTGGATTCTTCGTATGTCGGCTTCGGTGATAGTATTCGAGAAATGTTAGGTTCTTTTTTCTATCAGCGGAGATTAAATGAAGTACATATTTGCGAACGAAGCAGAGGATGCGTATGAAATTGATTTGATCGTAATATCGTTGCTGCTATTGGCACCGGAATCACCTGCTGTTGACAATATATGTATTGACTTACAAAAATCAAAAGGCGGCCGTCTTTAATTATACTCTTCCTGTGGCGTGGGTACAGTTTGTTGTCTCACTCACCGTCGAGAGTAGGCGTAAGCATTAAATGCATTGCAAGGAAGAGTTTTGAGCATTTTAGCACGGCTTAAACACTCGGGTTTGTGCCGGGTCCTTTTGATGCCGGACTTCTTCCAACGAACCGAAGTACGACGCAAAGTCTAGTGGTGCTAATGAGCTCTCCTTGCTTCGTTATTTATGCGCAATGAAATAATGAAGTACGCGGGCGTTTTTGCAATTCGCTTTAATAGACATGCAGCGGCCTGGGTCCGAACCCCAGAACTTGCGCTTAGGTTCAGATACCGCACCCACTGAGTCAGGACACAGCAGGTCCTATCGCTGGCGTCCATCGTCTATCTCGCCAGCCTAACTTCCACCATACTTATGAGTGCTTTTCTTACTACTTCATGAGGTGGGATTTTCAGCAAAAAATAGATGCCTTAGAGCCTCTTTATCCTATAGGAAGCTAAAGTGCACCGCTAGAAGCGACAAAGAAAGATCGCTAGATCTGAGTCCAGTTTCGGACTTAATCTAGCCGGTAGCTCATTACGCTTACGCGCTTTGACACAGTTTCTTTCGGTCCAGCTGTCTTCACATAGTCGCTTGCGAACGCTACACGTGCCGTTCGGCTTCATCGCTGCTCCGCCTACTTTTGTATTCGTTCCAATGGGGTACACGTGCTCGTAAGAAAAAGGAGAATAACAGTAAAGCGAAAAAACCACTCGTTAACAACTGTAATGCGCGGGAAATCATAGTCTTCCACGTGAGATCCAACAAGCGGAAAACTGAGCCCGCAGTGCATGACAAGCGTGCTTCAGGAAGAAGGACGTGGAAATTGAAAAAAAACAAAACAAAAGAACAAAGCGACCACTGGGAGCTCCTGATCTGAAACCATAAAAAATAGGAAGAGGAAAGGGAGAAGAAAGCACATCCGCATTCATATCATATTGGTTGCATATAGACATGGCGCAATAGTGCACCGCCACTGATTATGCGCCATTTTGCTTTTTTTTCCTCGCTGTTTAACGACTATATTCTTTGTTTTTTTTTTATTTCACTCAGATTCTGCAGCCCAATATCGACACGTGTCTGGTCCTCACTACGTGAAGTGCTCGAAACGTGTAGTCCCATTGGACAAATGAGCTGATTGACTGGCCACCGTCTTCACGTCCTCCACATTTCCTTCCACTGTTCATTGTACATCTTTCTTTTCCTCAATCTTCCATCTCCTCTAGCCACTGCTTTTGCTAGAAGAAAAAAGTAAACACACGCAGGAGAGAAACCCGAGATGAGAGGTCCGGAACAAGCGTAGAAGCCTACACCAAAAAAAAAAAAAGATAAAACGAGTTCTTTCATGTCGAGTGTCCCAGGGAGGCTCTTAATTTATCATTCAACGTATAGACGGTCACTGTCTAAGTGGATGAGGGTCTCGGAGACCGTGACTCCTTCAAAGCACGCGGCCCTCCTTTCGAAGGTATTATTTTAATCTTAGAGCGAGACCGAAGCGTGGGTGGGACGCGGACGGTCCGAGTGCATCGGAAAGAACCTGAGGACATCTCTTATTTCATCGGAGTGGAGGCAGGCAATCTATGCTCGTTATTGGGATTAAGGTACCCTTTTTTTTTGTCTTTGTATTGGTAGCAGCAGAGCAGCCTTTGCAATGTGCTGGAGACCGCTCCTTGCTGCCTGATAAAAATTGACCGCAAAAAAACTCTTAGCCGATCCTCCGTAGGTCGTTTGAATGCGTTAGCAGCCAAACATTCGTTATATACAACGCTGGGACACTACAGTTTGTTACACCCAGTGCTTTTAGGTTCGTTATAACCCAGGTAACACACCGAAGTTCGTTATATCCGAGGTTAACCTACGAAAGTTCGTTGTATCCGAGATAAGCCACGAAAGTTCGCTGTATCCGAGGCTAACACACGAAATTTCGCTGTATCCGAGGTTATACTATGAAAATTCGTTATATCCGAGGTTAACACACGAAATTTCGCTGTATCCGAGGTTATACTATGAAAATTCGTTATATCCGAGGTTAACACACGAAAGTTCATTGTATCCGGTTAAACCATGAAAGTTTGTTACATGCGAGGTTGCATACCTAGGTTCGTAGCCTTCGGACTATAGCTACGGACAGACGGCTGTCGCCATTTCCGCTTTCACAGACTGTTCTAACGCTAGCGCATTGATAACAAGAAAACCTCATGTCCATGGCGAGGGTTCTTCTATCTGGTACCTGAGTTCCTCAATAGCATAGACTGGCGAGGCATGATAAAGGTTATCCGTCGCCTATGGTGATCTAGGTAGTCAATTTCACGTGGCCGCCTGTAAAAATACGGGCAACGTTTTGCATTTATTTATAACTTCTGGTTTACTTGACGGGAAGCTGCGCAGCATGCAGGCGATTGAACAAGTGCGTTAAATGTGCTGTTATAATGAGTGGCCAATGGGGCCTCCGTCATTCTCCTCACTGTCCTGTCTACACTACGCTGCTTCCTGTCAGAACTGCATTGTTTCATTTTGAAAACTTTATCGCTACATGCTGTCGGTCTTTGAAATGAAAGGTCTCCATTTTTGTGAGTAATCATAGAAGCGGTACGTTTAGAGGCGACAGCCTTGACCAGACGGCTGTGTTCCAAGAATGTCAGGGTGCGCTTACATACGTATAAGCCTAAGGTGCCTCGTTAAGCGAAGGCGCAGGCATCGAAGCACCCTATACATGGCTTCATCATGATGATGGTGATAATACCTGAATTTTAATGGCACAAAGACAGCTTTGCCGAGCTTGTACCCATTGTACCACCGGTAGGTACCTGGCGCCACTGGGGCTCGAACCCCGCACTTCCCTTAAGCGAGATGGATGCTCGAAGCACTAGGCCACTTCTGCGGTGGGTCCTCTTCGTTCCTCGACCAAATAAAGTAGTATGGCATGGACACGAAGAAAAAGACA
The DNA here is from genome assembly GCF_055824585.1 of Amblyomma mixtum. NCBI lineage: Eukaryota > Metazoa > Arthropoda > Arachnida > Ixodida > Ixodidae > Amblyomma > Amblyomma mixtum. The sequence goes on along the minus strand of NC_143021.1, from coordinate 179,025,879 downwards.
GGTGATAGAACCTGACGGTGTCTTCTTGTCCGTCCATCGTCTATCCTTCGCTTTTTAGTATGCGCGAACGTTAACCAACTTAAGTAGAACGTGTTGTCGGGCTAGTTGGTTCAATACTTCAGACACGGCAGTTGCGCGAAACACACACAAACAAGACAGGTTACGGGACGAGTGCAGTTTGCGCTCGTCCCGTAATCTGTCTTGTTTGTGTGTGTGCTTGGCGCAACTGCCATGTCTGAAGTATTGAACCAACTTGCTCGAATTTTGGTATCAATTGGGGTTTAACGTTCCAAACCCCAACATGGTCTGCCAGCGACGCCGTACTGGAGAACTCTGGATTAATTTCGACCCCCAGGGGATCTTTAACACACGCACGAACGCACGCACGCACACGCACACACACACGTTATGAATATACACGCACACCGCCTGACTCGGTTGGAGTTAAATATAGGTTTGTAGTTACCGATAACAAACACATGATAAAACATACTTGAAACTATATATTTGCGCGTCGACCATATAGAACAGCGCTGAAATCATCTCAGAACGCAGCATGGCTTCCGTGAACTTTCGTACACAACTTTCACGAGCAAATGAACGTGGCAGTGGCTAATTGCCCACCGAAATCAAAACTAAAGGCAAAATAAGAGGGAAATACACATAATACTCACATCCCATGAAGATACATTTTCTGTTATTTTGACGGAATACCGACTTTGATCAACGTGATTGTAGTGCCCCGTGGCAGCTGCGCCGGCGATATGCTCGGTAGAGGATGGCGCGATTACTATAGTTAAGTATGCCATCCGTACCCAGATTTCGTACCAAGGCTTTTAGTTAACAAACGCACAAAGTACCACAATCAAATCCTTTTAGACTAGGCATTCTATCGCGTATCAGACGATAGGAGTATCGCATTAAGCTGAGAAGCATCGGCGTTCTCATTTATTTAGTAATACGACAGAGCAGTTTTACACCATTCTTGAGTGAAACAAAAAGCCAGCACAGACATGAAAGGTCGACACCAACAGCAACAACAAAAAGGAGAATGCGAGAAGGGCATCATGACCACACGCGAAAATTTTCAAATCTGCAGTACATGGATCAATACTAGGGCTACATGCAGTATATTTCGGCAACTTGTAGTTCACTCGCGTATGGCACTAAGAAAGAACGAATTACTGAATATATCGTTTAACTCACGATATTTTTTGTCCATTTTTATTTAATTAAATTGGAAGCTTTCGCGCAGCGTGCGGTGGGAATGGAAGCAAAACTGTCAGCTTATACCATGTACTGATAATTACAAACATTGCAGCCTTCTTTCGGAGCTGGTGCGGTTCTATTGAAGCGCTTCCAGAATAATGTACACGGGGCACTGTTCGCGGATATAAAGAGTCATGAGGACTGCTAGCTTTTGTTGGGAATTAATTCATTATAAGATACTGCTATGAACGTATCGACGGGAATGGTCTAATCTTCCGATGCGTAGCAAAATTTTGCATTTGAAGTTTGTCCCGTCAGGGCAGCTACTGAACGAATTCCCTACTCACGTGTAACAAATGTAAAGTGATGAGAATTACACGCATGACTGTACAAACACCATCGTGCTCATACTCCCTTAATAGCACCCCACTGACCAAAGTTAACAAGTGTAAGTATCTCGTTATTCGAATAACACATGATCATTACTGGAAGGCGCACATTGAATATATCACTAATGATGGTAATCACGCGCTCGGTTTCATCCGTCGCAAACTTTTCCTCAGCCCGTAACCCTTAAAACTATGGCTGTGAAAACCCTATAGGGCGTTCGAAAATTGAATACGCTGCCACAGTATGGGGTCCATACACTAACTCTCTCAATGCTTTACTTGAATGAGTCCAAAATCACTCAGCAAGATTTATAATGTCTAGTTACTCCCGTCATGCCAGTGTGCCACAAACGAAAAGAACACTTAATCTTCCAGATATTTCCATACGGCATCGAACTTATCGCCGGTGCACATCTCATAAAATATATCACACTAACAACAGTCTAAAGAAAATCCCTGTTTACTCCACCGATGTACCCACCGACCCGCAGAGATCAACTAAAGGTTCATGTTTCACAGGGAAAAACTGATCAGTACATAAACTCCTTCATCCTTAAAACTACCTTCGACTGGAGTAACCTGCCCTCTTCCATCGTCGTCATTACGGATCCTGTAAAATTCAATAATGCTGTCTGTGTTTACGTACTCTAGCCACTCCTGTTCTCTTTCATTTCCTTCCCGCTCCTCTCTGTAATGCCCGACCGGTTCTTAGAGTAATAAAATGAAATTAAATGAAAATGAAACTACAATGCAAAATCGACACAGCTGTTATCACAGTGTGGGTTCTTCCCGAGAATCGCGTCCGTGAAATGCCAGCTCTTTGTCCTTGAACGAACGCAGTCTAAGCTCTATGACCCCGACTTCGATGAGACATGCGTCCGAATATATGACCGCAATCAATGGATGAGCTGTTTATTTAGAAAGGAACGCTCGAGGCATTTTGTTGGGTGAATTGGGCGGTCAAAGAAGAGAAAAGTAGTGACTTATTAGATACATGGGGGTACGTTTTGGGTGGTCGAGCCACTCTCTACACTTCTTTTGTAGAGGCCACTTAGCATATTTGCCCATATCTTCCCAGATGTGGTTCGCTCCGACTCTGGTCAATGCACGAAATTCCTCGCCATCGATTTGAAAACCTGAATAAAGCCACCGGTGATGTCAAGCTCCAGATTTTCAGGTGATACAAGTGCGAAATTGTCAAGGACAAATATCTTTTGCGTGTCTTCGACGATGTGGCTGTTGTTTCGTTTCGTTTCATTTTATTTCATTTGATCATGCTCTATACATAGAGTTTCTTACTATTACCTAGAGGGAAAGCTGACAACCCGTCTATGGGAGTTTACACGGAGGCCCCTCGAGACCACTTCAGCCACCATGGGCGCTCTAAGCATCGTGGGGCGGTGAGCTACCGACTGCAGAACTACAAATTTTGGACAAAAAATAATCGAAAAATTAAGCTGTTCGATAACTACGAATGTCCTAACATTCAATATCCTGTCTGTAAATTGCGGAAACGAGCAGGAAAGCATGTAAATGCAAAGTTTGCCCAAAATATTAGATGGCTAGCTTTTTTATTGGCCAAGTAATGAACACTACAAAAGCTAATATTTTGTAATTAACAGGCGCATTTTTAAAAGTAAATGTGTTTAAAAAAATGTTGTTGCTTAGATACTTTAAGAGGTTTTTTAATGGCAATTCGGAAAAGTGAAACCTTTTATTGTCGTCGTGTGTCTATGCGTTTTTACTACTACTGTCTTTGCACACTGCGTTCGCGGGAAAGTCGTCTGCGCACACACGAACAACGTTTTCGGAATGAAACGTCTTAGTACTGCCACTCCGTGTTCCCGAAAAAATACGACTGTTACGCAACAAGTAGCTCACCGCCCCATGATGCTTTGAGCGTCCATGGTGGCTGAAGTGCAGCGCCGCCAGCTTTCTATCTAGGTAATAGTAAGAAACTCTATGGCTCTATAGGGTGGTCATTTTACTGCAGCCGAGGTGCTACAGTCCACATCATGTCTTCTTGCTTGCGACGGTGCCCGTCCTTGTCTATCCCGACACCAGACGTCAGCTACCGTCTTTTCCGCTCCAACTGTAGCTTCTATAACCGGCTGCCGACAGTAAAACGACATCGACTGAGGCCTCAAGTTGGTAGTTGCATGATCGCAAACAATCCAGCAGCAAGTTACAGTCCACGCGAAACGCGCAGGACCAGTAAGAACGAATAGAGCGGCGTTTTCACTCGTAAAACTTTTTTCCCCTCAACTCATACAGTGGCCCTATACGAGTGGACCAGCGTGGGAATCACTCGGCGTATCAGCGACTCTGTGCGCGTCACGGTTCGCACATCCATATTCCGTTGACCCTGCCTTTTTCTTCTTTTTTACCGCTCTTTTTCTTTTCCCACCATTTAGACTCCAAACCATATGCCGACCGCTATCATTATTATTATGCGTGCAAATAGATTCGTCAATTGCAAACCTTCTAGCTTGCTCACGATTTGAGTCCAACTTTTTCAATATTGTCTTTATGTGTTTTAGGGTGTGCACGTGTGTTTGCTGCCTTTTCGTGGACATATAAATTAAGGCGGGGAAATTTGATTTTCTTTTCAATATATATCTCCCAATATCCATAGCTTTATACTCCACAATTGTCATTTTCATCTTCTCTTTTTCTCCCTCTCTCAGTCCCGTGTTTTTCTGAATTGCTTTTTTTTTTACACCGTTCCCACGTGCTCTGTTCTGGCTTCGAATACGATTTCGCATGCGTTGTCGACTGAAAGGGTTGCGTCAAAACCGGTATTCCCGTCTCCTCACCACCCGACTTGTCCCCGCCCTGTTTGACAAAAATATTCTCCAAGAGAAATATTAGGTTTCATTATTTGCACGAACGTAACTTCGCTGCCCCAGCTTTGTGCCGTGTAGATATACTGAGACCTGCGAGCGAAAAAGCGAAAAAAAAGAAAAAAAATCCAAAAAGAAAACGAGAGGAAAAGAGGAGTAGGAGGGTTAGGAGGAGGAGTAGAAAACTCACTGGCGCACAATCTAAAGCTGCTAAACGCATAAATGGACTGCGTCACCGATGGCGCGCAAATGTCGCGCATAGATAAAAAAAAATCTTATTGAAACAGCTCCGCAACCAACGGAGCAGTCTTGTTTCAATGGGACGATTTTTAAAGCCCCATTTTCTTACACTGGCTCTCAATTCTTGCTGCAAAGTGTCAAACATTGCGTAACACGGTCAGTTCGGGGGCGAAATTGGTCATTCCACCGCTCCCCGCACATTTCACGAAGGTCTGGCTATAGGGACCATGAAGACAAGTTCAAGTTAGTCTACATCGATAGGCTGGCGCGTTCTGATGGTAAACAAGCTAAATTTGCACAAAATCAACACAGCTCTTGAATTCCAGAAAAGGCCGTAAGCACGAAATAGTGTATCACCGCCAGGGATCGTATTCGCGAGCAAACCACGATGGCGTTAGAACTTTTTGACATCGATCTTTAAGGCTAGATCACATCGCCTTCCATTACCAGTCAACATTCACGTGGTTCATAGTAGTCGTCATTTAGTGGTGAAAACTATGTAAGCAACCACTTGATGTCTTCAACGGGATGATGTTTCTGATAGCTACACGACAATGACTACGTACTGATTACGTGACCTGTGTTTATTTTTCACTTTTAACCATGTTTCCTTTTTGTTTTTGTGAATGGAATTTCAGTACGCATTTGTGCCCAAACACGCGCAACAAAACATTTAGTTTTTAGTAGCGCCGTTTCCTTGTTCCCTGCAAGTTCGTTCCCTGCAAAACTGGGGTGGTGTACAAAATACCCCTCACATGTGAGAATTGCTACATAGGGCAAACAGGACGTTGCCTGAATGTCAGACTTCAAGAGCACCGCGCCGCTGTTGAATCATTGGCGGGGGGCGGGGAACTGGCAAAACATTGTTGCCATTGTAGTAACTGCACGCCCAGGTTCCGCGACACAATTGTCTTGAAAAAATTGACGACCCAGCTTAGCAGGGAAATTTTCGAAGCCTATTGCATAAAAAAATAAAATGACCGTTGCATCAGCTCCACTTCCGTATCTTTATCCAAGAAACAATTTAACTATCTAGATGCTAACTTGTGCCAAGCGCGCCCACGTGCCTGTGTTATTTGATGGTATCGGCTGTTCATCAGGTGTGATTACGATTCCTGTATAAATGGGGTTTTTCTGTAGTAAACCTTAGTTGAAGTTCCGCGTCTTGTCCTGTGCTTTACTCTTTTCGTCCCTCGTCGTTTTGCGCGGTTGCAGTATGCACTCCTTGTCTCAGTCTACCCATCTTGTGTGCCTTCCGTTGTCTTCATTCCGAAGAATCATTGTCGTTACAGGTTAGAATGGGATAGGACAAAAAATACTACATTTTAAATTTCCACTTTCGCAACAACGAATGTGAAGTCAAAAAAGACGCAAAAAAGTGCAGTTTTACTAAGAACAAAATTCAGAAGCATTTCAACTCGGTATACTTTAGACGAGTGCTGTCCTAGCGTCAAGACGCTGGATTTGTTGCTGCAATAAAGATGTTTTCTGACACGGCCTCTCCTCTCCGCACATCATTATATAAAGATTATGGCGCCGTCAACACAAAAATTTCTATAGACAGTCTATGGACTGCCCATAGATTTCTTTCACAGAAGCCTATAGACTTTCTAGAGACAAATTCTACAGAGTAGTTATATAGGCAATACAAATCCTATAGACAGTCTACAGACAGTCTATAGACAATCTATCGAATTGTGGCCATACACTCTGCCTGTAGACTATGAATAGACAGAAGGCAATATTTATAGAAAGTCAATATAGTATCAGGAATTTATAGAACGTCTACAGACCATTTTTATAAGGGCGTTTTACTTAAATTGCGAAGGAAGGTATGACGAACGTACGCCTAAGTGAATGCAGAGAAACAGCCAGGTCGCCATTAAATGAACCGTCTATGTAATTTGAAGCCTCGGCTTATTTCTAGTTTGGTTTGGTTTATAGGGTTTAACGTCCCAAAGCGACTCAGGCTATGAGAGACGCCGTAGTGAAGGGCTCCGGGAATTTTGACCACCTGTGGTTCTTTAACGTGCACTGACATCGCACAGTACACGGGCCTCTAGAATTGCTCCTCCAAAGAAATTCGACCGCCGCGGCCGGGATCGAACCCGCGTCTTTCGGGTCAGCAGCCGAGCACCATAAACACTGAGCCACCGCGGCGGCCCTCTGCTTATTTCTATTGAAATACGGGACACCGGCCGCTATTCAGCGTTTCTTAGGTGATGGACTTTAAGCTGCGCGGCGTCCGGCTACATCGTCTTGGCCTCTTGCAAGCACAACATCCCCCTCCCTTGCATCATAAAAACAAGGCGGAGGCTAGTTATTGCGGCGAAAAACGATTTCACTGTTTGATTTCACTTGACCCGCATTCAGTTGTAAGATTTGCTAGTAATGTTCGACACTGATCCCGAATTTTAACTCCGCAAACATGTACACGAATTTTGTCTCTCAACAAGGCGTCCTATGTATGTGGCCCGCACAAACATGCCATGATAGTTATGTTTAACTGCTCGTCGAATAGCCCGTCAGCTGTCTGAAAACTTCAAGCCTCAGACCATCCAGCGCTGTGAAGCTTGAACTAAACAGACGCTGGAAAACTGAAAGAAGTAATATTAGTTTGCTTCCAGAACCTATGCCATCTAATTCTAGCCTTTTTCGGCGCTCTTTTTTCTTGAGGTATATCAACATGAACCAACGGCAGCTAGTTCTTCAAAGTGTCCTGTTATCAAACGATTCCCTATTACTGTTAACAGCAAAGAAAGCAGCTTTTAGGCATGTCGTGTTCCCCTGACATTAGCGCTGCGCGGACTGTTGTGGCAAGCATTCAATAGCACAGGTGAGACTTCAGTGCAACACCCTTGGATAAGTGCTGTTGCAAGTTTCGTTTGTTGGATCACATTCATGTTTGAAATGATCTACACAACGCAAAAAACACTGCCAAAAGTTGAGCGAGTTGAGTTCAAGTTCTAAATGAAAAGTAGCGTTAAGGAAAGACTAAAGACAGACAGGACGACGCAGACAAGCGCTCACCGTCGTCCTGTTAGTTTTTCGTCTTTATTTCGCACTATTTTTTATCATGCAGGCGAAAAAAACCAAGGATGAAGAGTGCACAAAGAAAGAAAGTACGAAGAAAGAAAGTACACAATGCATGCAGTACAAAATGACACTGCGAGGTCTTTCCAGCGAGCATGCACGCAAAATGAAACTCCACAAAACTATTCCGAAGTTCACGATTTTACGGCGCATCAGTAACGGAAAACCAGGGCGCGTTACTACGTCGGACCTGAATCGGTGGTTTCTCGCACATGCCTCTAGGTGGCGAGGGGTGATCTGTAGTTGCGAATATTCGGAACCTTTTGAGACGAACCGCAGGAAAGAAATTTCAAGCCAGGTTTGGAAAATGAACGCAGCAAATTGTCTTCAAGAATTGTTTCCGCTTTTTGCTCGAGTTCCGGCGAATGCATGCATTCGCTGGCTTGTTTTGCGACCATGAACTTTTGAAAATGCATAACATCCTGTTATTTGAACATCAAGTTACTATTTATTATTAATAAGGGAGTAATTACTCATTGACATCCACCCAAGCGCAGCCATACGGCTACAAAGGAAAGCTATACAGCTTTCTCAGAAACTCCCTTATTACTCCCTTATTACATATCTACTCCACCTTGGGGGATTCCCCTAAACATTTGACCACCACTATTTATTATTGTTCATATAATGTGACATTACAATTTATGACAGAAATGAATGAGTACGAGTGTATTTGAGACCCTGAAAACAGTGATGAGTAAGTAGGTGCAAGTATATATGAGGATGCGAGAGGAACTGTCGAATTTACCGCCGGGAAAGGAAGGAAAAGCCCTGAAAGCTGAGGGCAAGGGTTCTCATCCCCGTCTGAAGACTTGGAACTTCGAGTTCGCGGTACATAGCTATCATCATCATCATCATCATCATTTATTGAACCCTTAAAGATCCCGTCTGGGACATTACATAAGCGGGGGGGGGGGGGGGGGGGAGGACAGTGGTGTGAAATGGTCATACAAAGGCATGTAAACATAAAAAAAACATAACAAAAATAACAAGAATAACAAGTTTGACGTGAAATTAGCGTCAGGTAATTCAAATAGTACAGAATATATAAGGAAAAGCAGTAGTATATAAAATTAAACATTAAAATGTACGGAAATTAAGTAAGTGGGAAAACACTTCTGGGGGGTGGGGGTGTCGCAATGATACAAGCAGTTCAAATTGCAGGCAGAGCATCGCGAGGGAAGTAGCTATAGTTGGATCAAGTGGTCTGTTATTAGCTGCCTAAATCTGGTGGGATTAGTTTCGATGACAACGGTTTCAGGAAGATTGTTCCATTCTTCTATGGCGACGGGAAGAAAAATATTTGTTGAAAGCGTTGGATGAACCATGCAACCGCTGAATGCTGAGGGAGTTGAATAATCGGCGAGATGAGCGTAAGGGAGCAGATAACAAAGTTAGGCGTAGTGCAGGGAAGTTAAAGTACAGTTTGTGTGAAAGACAAAGAATTGATACTTTTCTGCGGAGTGCTAATGGTTCAAGCTATCCTGCTACAAACCTTGAAATCAAACCCTGTTCCATGGAAACGCCTGATCCCACAATGCTTCATTGTAAACAAGAGTCTTCCAAACGTCGAGCGCTGCCCTTGACTTTGGTTAGCAACCGTTAGTGCCATCTGTTAGAAAGCTTGACCAGACAGTGTTCCATCGAAAGCTACAGACTGCAGATTGTTTCTGCGCCCAAAATGCAAAAATGTGGAAATCAATAGCAGATTTTTCAGTAATCGCTGCAATCTTTCATTTATATTGTGGTTTATTCTGAGAGCAAATCTTCTATTTGTGCATCTTTTGAGTCGTGGACGAAAGAAGAATAATGTGCAGTCTGTAGATTTCAACGAAAACATCATGCCGTAGACATGGTAACAAATAGCGTAAACACGTCAGAGCTAGCCATCAAACTTTAATAATTGACCACGTGTGAAGCTTAGGTCGGCGTTTATTCATTACTGTGGTGCTTCGATGTGGGGCTTTCGAAGTCTTCAACGTTCACACAAAAGAACCCACGCTGCGTCTTTTCTGCCCGACGAGGGGCTGTATATTAGCGCTAAGGCGAAGCAAGAAGTACTCTCGTGATGAAATGAGGCTAAAAGAAAAAAACTGAATGAAACAATAAAGACCAGGACGCAACCCTTTCTTTTTTATCTCTCACTGAACGCGCATGCGCAGAAAGACGGACAGGGACCCTCACATCGCCAAAGCGTACAGTATTAATTCCGGCAAAGAGAAAAAAAAATAAGATAAACAAAAAGCATGAACGGAGCTCCCCTATATGAAGAGGCAGGATACCAGAAGGAAACGATCAGAAACGGAGAATGTACGCACCTACAGTAAAAACACGCCGGAAATTTATTTCTAAAATTTGTACAGCCTTTGTTTTTCTTTTTCATGCCGGAACAGTTCACTCGCTCATCGGGGAGACGTGTCTATCTCTGGGCGAAAGCTGGGCGCTCAGAACGCCTGCTTTTGCAAGACAGACAGGGCGTGGCAACTAAAGGGGCAGCGGAGAAAGCTTGGTAGCGAAGAGAAAAGGGGGGGGGGGGGGGGGGGGTGATAGGAGGTCGGCGTTCTAGAAACAGATAACAAAGTGAAGATCCGAACCCTTCTTTTTGCCCCTTCAAGCGAAAATCCAAAAACCCTAAAAAGTTAGAAAATAAACTGATCTATACGAGCGCAGAAGCAGGCGCCGCGCCTTCGGCATGCACTTTCGTAGATGTGTGCGGCGCTGCTAATTTTTTCGAAAAATAAAGCAAGTGCTAAATAGAAAAAAAAAAACAGCGAAGCAGGCGGAAAGGGGAACGCAGCAGGGAGGACGAGGCGGTCCCGCTAATTCCTCGTGCGCGTAGAACCTACCCCGAAGTTCCTTTATAGCATTTTATTTGTTTAATTTCTAAACTTCTCCGTGGCTGCTCAACGCGCTGAGATCAGCGGTTCTTTAGACGTGCGCTGATTAGTCAGAGGATGAGCTTTTTTGGGCAGGTTTTGCTTTGTCTTCGGACCCCTACACCGCCGGCGCACTTCCTTTGCATCGAATTTCGCGAGAGAAAAAAAAAAGAAAGAACCCTTCTTTTGATTAGAGTTGAGCGTCCCTTTGCTAACTGCAATCGGCTTCAATCAGTTTAGTTTTGCTTCATTTAAATATTTTCCCTCTATGCACTGAGAACAGCTCAAATCTAGACCGTGCAAGTGACTCGTCCACGAGTATGTGCGCGTGACAGTGAAAATTTTTTACTGAAAGTATATGAACGCGTACGAAGAATATGCGGGATCAGAGGACGCTGATCTTTTTTTTCTCTCTTCAATTTCCCTTCATCTCTATCTGGCATGAATACGAAGCCTGAGGGCCTTTCAGAAGATTCCCAATCTATTAAAAGTTATAACAAAACTTAGTGGAATATTGTGCCACAAATAAAACATGCACAAGCATGAGCAGTTTTGAAGACATTGATGAACGTGATAGTTTTAACCAAATTTTATTAACGTGGTCAGGTTATGACATTCTTAATTCCCAATTACACAGGCTATAATTTTAGTCCTACATTGCCCGCAAGCCGCAACAGCTTTGGGGACGAAGGCAGACGATACGCTGTCGTCCCTGTTACAGTTGTGTTTTGAAATAAAACCATGAAGACTGAACTTGTAGTGATTACTTTCTTTCTTCCACAGTAATGTACCAGCGGACCAACAGTTTTTTCCAAGTAAAGCAGAGAGGATGGTGATTTTCTGAGCACAGTTTCCACGCTCAAGGTTGCCGTCCCAATTAAGCGCCCAGATTTACCTCCGTTAACTGTGGCACACTTGCGATAAAAGAAAATAACGTTTTTCACGGCACTTTTCTTGTACTGCGCCTGGTTTTGTAAACTTGCTATTTTGCTTCGTTTATTCTAACAAGGCCAAGAATAATGTCTCACTGTTTACGACGGGCAGCGCGTTAAGCATTAAGGAAACAGCGCGTTAAGGAAACATTTGTAATTAATTGTCTGAGATTTTCTTTTTTTCGGAAGATAAATTATATGCCACCCCTTGACCTTGAATCGGCGGACGCGCCTTACAGATGTATTTGTAAAGAACTCAAGTCACTGCAATGACCTCGCTGACCACGTCCTTCGTTATCTGGGTGTGTGCAGCCGCAAAAATAAATGAATTAAAAAACTACCAGTCGAAGACGACGTCGTACAGTTTCGGCCTCCGTACTCTCGGCCCAGCCGAAACACGCCGACCACCGAGCAAGAAATAATGCGAAAGATAAAAACTAGAAAAAACTACGTAAAAACAACGTGAAAACGCCGTTTCTGCAATCTCGAACGCCAGTTGGACGACGCAGGCCCGAGGTATCACCGATTCGCGCGAGCGAAAACGACACGCACGCGTTACGATTGGTTCGACGCGTTCAAGGGTTTCCGCGTGAGCGAGCGCCCGTGCATGCCTCGCGCGTCTGCAGGGCGTGCCACACCCCTGCGTCCCCACTCGCCTCCTCCCCTTTCCCCCATCCCTAAATCCCGCAAAAACGGGACACACAAACACACACACACACAAAAAAAACTCGCGCGTCTCTCGCGGAATCACTCGTTTCCGCCGCTTTCTACCCCTCTCGCATCCGCATAGGGGGAGAGGGGCAATCGGAACGAGGCAGTCTGAGTACGAGAAAAAGAAAAAAGAAAGAAAACAAGTAGTTGCAACGCGCTGGCTTGGAGGCGAAAAAAAGGGGAGAACGCTGGAGGGTCGCGAATCGCTGCTTGGGTAAGAAAAGGGGAAACAAATTTTGCAGTAAAGCCGACGCTGCAGGGAAGCAAAGGAAAGGAGGGCTCTAGAGTGCATGGCTGCGGCTTCCCGAAAATAGTGCGTCGTAGGGAAAAAGGGAAAGAGACGGAGTTTCAGTGTAGGGATAGGTTGGGGAGGAGGAAGTGGTAGGTAGGCTGGCCTCTGCAACACGCCGACGAAGTTTGCGACGAATCAACGCCCGCCATGCCAGATTGCGCGCACGTTGCGAAGGCGGATTTGAGCTCTTTCGCTTTCCTTGTTTTCTACGCTTTTTTTGTGGGTCTTAATGCGTGCTTGCACTCGTGGCTTGTGTTGGGGAGAGGGGGGGGGGGGATGCTGGCTGAACGGTGAGAGCAAAAACTCGTGTGCGAAGGCTCATTTCAGAAAGCGCGAAGGCACGAAAATGTACTGCGGGAAACGAGAAAGAACAATAGCATAAAATAGCTAGGCAAAGGTTGAAACGGAATCGCGGTATTGGAACGCGAATATGGCTTCGCGGTTGACGCAAAAATAACGCTCGCACGAGTCTGCGTCAGGAATTAGAACAGAGGGTGGAGAAAAAAATGGCGCCCAGGATGCGGAAATGAAGAACGACAAAAAAGAACCAAAGACAAGGGGAGAATTATTCCTAAATGTTAGCGCACTCCTTTCCGCTCCAAGCTTGAACGACTGAATCGTGCGTTTTTATTTTCTTCGCTGAAGGGTTAACTTGGAAGGTGGGATGACGTCACTCGGGGAATGACGTAATCTCTAACGAACAAACTCCCTTTCGCCTGTCTAATCTGCGCTGTTTCATTTAAAAAAGGGGGAAAAGGGGTGGGGTTCGGGATGTCCTGCCTGAACTGCTCTTTCTGAGCTTCCTTCATTCCAGTCTTATTACTTTGCCAAAGTTTGTATGTAATTCCTAGAATCTATAGGTATTAGGAAATTAGATGGTTGAATCAACAAAGATAGACAAGGAACGGCACAGCGCTCACGACATGGAAAAAAAGGGCAATGGCCGGGTATCGGCAACGCGTTTTTGACTTTGATTATCGTTCAGTTGATTTTCTTTGACAGCGGGTAATTTCGGTGTGAGTGAAAGTAAATATAGCCCTTACGTCGAGTTATGCCTTTTTGTACACTGGCGTGCGAAGTCCGGATGTCTTCTTCCTATGTGTAGTACTTTCTGCTAGGAAAGCTTCCTGCGTTTAACAATGAAGCCTGGACGCTCTGCCGTTGGATGCAGTGACAAGCTGCGATTATTCATCGCAGGCACTTCGCTTGCCTCGTCATTTGTAGTGTAGGACTGTAGAAATTTCGCACACTGGCTGGAGGAAAGTGACGTCATCAGATCAGATAATTGCTATTGGCTGAAAGAAAGTGACGTCACCACACCGGAAGTGACTACGCTTTTAGAAAATTAGGTGCCACGGAGAACTTTTTTTCTTCCATTTTTTGTTTCAAGCTTTCTATTCCACTGCGCGGTTCTTGAGTGGCTCTTGAGCCTACGGCGAAGAAAAAAAAGTATACCGAAAGACGAAGTAAAACGCGATAGAGCTTTTCAGCAGTTTAAGCATAGCGGGCCATTAGGTATTGTAAAAAAAAGCCATATTGCAATATGGTGTAATCTGCAATATTGTCATTTATTGTAATTTTATATTGTAATAAAAAAAACCATTACGTGGGTGGTTTACTATGGTGCCTTTAGTGAACCACTCCTCCTGTCTGCTGTCAACAGCAATGGTCCTTGTTTAGATGATGTAAGCTGATTACACAGAACTGAACAGTAGTCGCGACAGACCAATGCTAAACCTGATTCGAAAGAAAGGTTCTGAAGCGCGAGCTAGCAATGCTGTTATCTTTATCTGTCCTTATCGTTGTTCTGCATCTTTATCGTTATCCTGCATGTTCGGTAATGTAATGGAATGTAATGGAAATGTAATGTAATGGAAACTAAAGGAATTCAAGGAAACCATAAGAAAGTATTTGGAAGTCACGGCCACTTTAGTGCGTGATGCCAGATCAGTGCAGGAGCAGAATGAGGAACTACATACAGTTATGAAAGATAAAGTGGATCTCTCCAAGTTTTGAACCTCCAATTCAGTCTAGAATGGTATGTGGCACAACCATGGCACACCCTCTGAAGCTGTGTCAAGACATGAGCTTCTCTATCTACATCTGTCAAGTAAGAGGAGAATATTATCCAAGATACTAAAATTATAACGGAGTGTATACCTGCAGAGAAAGTAATGTATGGTTAATAAAGGCACTTTCTTAATATGATTGTTTAGTAATGCGGAACTGAAAATGGCCGCACTTACGTCGCGGCAAGGCGATATGTTGGCGAGAGCGCTGAAGAAAAGCAGAAATAATTTCTCTTCTACTCTGAGCGCATTCGACCTACACAATATCGACTCATTTGTAATGCAAGAAATGCGTTCACTTGTAATTTGCACCGGTTGTATGAAGACACCTATGCCTATAAGGAGGTCACCATTTCGGCTCATGACGTTTGGTGCACAGTTGAGAACATGGCTGATGGCCAGGGAAAACTTTGGTGATTTTTCGTTTCCGTCTCGTTGGAATTTAACATTAGGCCGTTAGTCGAGTTATGAAGAAACTGATGCTGTTAATGTTCTGTACCGTACCGTACCGTACCGTACCGTACCGTACCGTACTGCATGCTCACTTGCAGCGTTTTATTTGACCCTGAAGACTACAAGGTGGTGCATAGTGTCGGTTTATGTCATGTCAGTGCAGACAGACTTTGATCGTGACTACAAGGCGATGTACGTGGGGGGGTCGTAAATTTTGCCGAAAGGACTGAATGGTTTGCTAACCGTTTCAGGCTTGCAGCATTAGTGATGGCCCGCTTTAGGGCTTCATTTCAATGCATATTGCTTTTCTTCACTTGACAAATCACTGTCGTGGTGAGTCGGAACGCAGTTCTAGTCACATTAAAATTTTAATTTCATTAATTAATCTTAACTGGCGGAGCCAGTCTGGTATCCGCTGTGGTGTTCTACATAATCGAAATTACTACTGCAAGAGTACAATGTCACAAAGGTAATAGCGAGTGTAATCACACCATTATGTACATACAGTCGTAAGGAATACTGGAGGGAACAACCTTATTGCTCAAAATTGCCAATTTTCTCGTTATTTGCTCATTAAATTTGAGAATGACTTTTGTATATTATACTCCAAAGGGAAGACTAGTTATAAATGGGAAGAAACAGTTCTTGTCACGCATAGAATAATAACTGAATGCTGAAACTGGGTTTCCTCTCATATCGGCAACGATTGTTACCACTACCAACTGCGGTGTGGCACAAAACATGTGAACAGCACGACACCCATTAACAGATGCGGCTAGTATCAATTATCGCCAATCTTAGATTACATGCAAGTACAGCAAGCAATTTTATGCTTACTTGTACTCTCGACGACGAGATAGCATTTCGGGAAAGATACTTGCTGCCCGCCGTAGAGAAAGTCTGCAATGCAGCCTGAAAATGGCGGCGGTGGCGATAAGTTAATTGAAGCGAGTTTTGGGTCCTTTTTAATGCCAACCGCTGCTTGTTGGTTTTTGTCATAGTTACTATGACAAAATGCAACATTGTAGTGTAGTATAGTTTAGTGTAGTGCAGTGTAATGCGTAGTCTGCGCTGCACGGTGTAGCGGGCATACGCTCGCGCTAGTCAACGACTGAGGCTACGAAGCGTCTTTAAATGACGTCCATCCGGTAAGGTTATGCATCAGCCTCCTACGCAAGTTTATCACGATGCTCCAATGTGGTTCTATTTCCAAACTGAAGGAGAGGAGTTGGAAAGGTTATTAAAAAATCAAGGACAAGAATGGCTGGAAAATACATGCACTTGTCGTTCAGTGCCCCTCGCCTCTCTGCAGTTTTTGTTTCGCGCTGTTTTCCATGATGAAAACGCATTTACCATTCTCGCAAGGCACAAGCCGTACCAACATACGGTCTGCGTACAGGATCAACATCCTGTAAATACAAATGCCTGTCGGTTTGTGCAATGAAGGCCTTTCAGCGAGAAAAGTATAGCCTCATGAACTAGCTTTAGTGGGCAACTAGCAAAGCGACATGGCATGTTTCCCTTCAAAATCTAGTTTAATGCTGGCGTCGTCTGAAATAATTGAGCACAAACGGACAATTGTGCTCCGTATGAAGAGAGAAAAATATATTGATTCGCTTCAAAGTAAATTTTTTAAAGTTCAATAATTTTCAGTTTTTGGGGACAACCTGTAAGGCTAACAGTGTTCCTGTCCTCCGTATGCTTAATTTAGGCTAACCGCTAACCTCCTGCAAGAGTGTCTGAACGATTTTCGTAACCACCAAAAGGAGAAAGCCGTTTAATTGTGGCCGGAGAATCTTAACGTGAAGCCTTCTTGCCATGCGTGGAAGAATTTCGAAACAAAGATGGTAATCGAGGCGGTAGCCCATGTCAGCGCCTTCAAGTGGGCGTTTTAACAGAGTAGCAGGTCTTTGCACAAGCGCTGGCTATAAATACAACGCACATAGCGGGTTAAAAACCGAAGATTGTAGATCGTTACTTAATGTGTGTAGGGTTCCCGGCCACGGAGCCCATGCGTAAAACTACGGCCTTTTCATTGTTTTGTAAAATGGCGAATACGGTGCGGCATTTTGATATTCCCTGTGGTCACGTTCCTTCAGCAGAGCTAGAAAAAAAAATTTCAGAATATCTAAATATAAAAAGTGCGGCTTCTTTGTCAAGTGCAGGTTCAATGCCACCATCCTCCTTGTATTTATGACAGTAAAGTTTTACCACCACCATTCCACGATAACCGGCTGAAGTAAAACACGGCTTAAAACAAGCACAACGCATTATCACTTTAACATTCGTAAGTTTTGAATAAACACGCCATCAGAAAAAACGGCAACATTTGAACAATTGGCTGTCGAGAAATGTGACAGGAAGTACGGAAACAGACTGTTCTGCTTCCTTCAATACATCGTAGGAATGGTTGCAAGAATAAGAAATTGAAGATGTCGTTTACATCTTTAGAGAAAGCGCATTCTCATCATAGGTCTGCGCGGAGAAGGGGAACTCTTCGTTGCGGGAAACCTAGCGAACGTTATTATCTTTGAAATATTTGAGGTGGAACAGTGCGGCGCGCGACTGCAGCGCTTCCTGCTGACTGTATGTGCTTAACAAGCAGTGAAGCTAGCAGCTTAACCTGCTTTAACGGCAAATCGATGCGCATGAAAATGACGTTGCGTTTTTAAAGAGACAGCAAGAGAGAGAGAGAGAGAAAAAAAAGGCTCTATTCGAAGCAGAGCACTTGGCTCTCAACACTTCTTCGGCCTGCCTCGCCAAGGCTATAGCTTTTGATGAGAATAGTATGACGTGAGCTAAGCTTTAAAAATAAAATAAAGGGGGGGGGGGGGGGGGGGGTATGCGTTTACGGAGATGGTGAGCGTAGTAGGCCATATCATATTGTGCTTCAGAAGAACTAGAGCAGGAGGGCCAGAAGTATGAAAACACCTGCCGGCCCTCACACTGGATTAACTAGCATACAAGGCAGAAAAAAAAGAAAACTCGCAAAATGCTCAATGCCGTTATTCCTTCCTTCCCTCCTAGAGCGCCTGCACTAAAGCTTGAGCTCCAAAAATTTGGTGCTGATTCTGCGCAGCACCGTTCTTGCAATAAAGCAGCCCAATCACAATGAGCATGTTTCCCGCTTTTTGTGATGGTCGAAATGGTTGGGACCCTGTCTTAGGAGCTCGGCGGTAAAGCTAAAACAACGTCCGCGGAGCGTGCGCATACTAGGCCATATTAAAATGTATCATTAGTTCTCAAAATCATGAACGCACAGTTCAAAAAGTGCCGGAAATATGAATGAGCGCGAGTTTTCTTAGCTCCCGCGTCTGTTTGGATCAAACTAGGCTTTGTTGCGGCACTAACACGAAACCAGTTTCGAAAGATAAATGCGCCAAATAGTTTTGTAATTTGCGTATTAAATGTTGTTTATGTCTTCTTGTCTCGCGAAGGAGGCTTAGAAATAGCCAAATACACACTTTTTTGAGGGGCAGGGAATGAAAACCTAGTTTCTTTACTGGGAACCTACTGAATGCGCACCATGCCTCCCATGCCACGACCATGCCTTGGCCGTGTGAAAATTGGGAACGCATGTCCTTCTTTGGCAGCGTTTTAATTTTAGTCAGTCGCAGACACACTTTAACGCGTGAGGTGCCGGCACATTTGCACATCACACAGGTGTGCGCACAGTGAATCTATCAATGAGGCTTCGCTTCTACTTCGGGACAGCGAGATTTACTGCGAGGACCCTAACCATAGGTGCATGTGTGACCTTATGATTCATTTTCGCATGCTGCGTTCCTACCCCAAGTATTCTATGTCGGAAGTGAGTTTGAAAAGCCCCATGGTACCAGAATTTGTCTTTGGCCATAAAATTCAATCAGGCACGGGGGGGGGGGGGGGGGGAGTGAGGTCACCGGTCAGAGCATTCCCATTGGCTGAAGGGGAGTAACGTCACCAGAGCAAAAGTGACGTCATTTTTGGTAAATGAATGAACAGCTGCTATTGCTATCAGGTTGCAGATGCATAATAATAGAATGAGGTTCCTAATCAATGTTATTTGTTAGCATTAAGCGTTCCCTCTCTTTTATGCGTATTGGTTTATTTCCGTTTCCTCCGATTTTGCGTAAGTATGAGCCAATTACGTAACAGTATGCACTGTGCAAGCATGGTCTTTCTTTAAGCACAATCTTCTGCCTTCTACATTCATTTTCCACTAACATAAGGACCATAGATAGAACTAGATATGTTTTCGTGTCTACTTTAACACAGCTTTTTCTCAAATAAATGTTCTGCCGAGAAACAATTTTGTAATGAGGCGACAAATACATGCCAGCTTATTTCCTGTCTTTACTCTATGGACTGCGAGCTCTTTACCTTCAAAGAACTGAGGCGAAAACGACTATATTGTCTCGCGTATCGTGCCTAGTGATGCAAATCTTCAAGCGATATGTATAAAAACGCAAATTTTTCATGAAGCGCCATACCCAAGAATTCTAGACAAAATCATTTTTGAGCGCGAAACCTTTTATGAATGCAATTCATTCTTTCATATAATTTAAGGTTTCACTTTAACAATCAAAATATTCGCAGATAATTCGACTGCAGTCTTTGATTTTTCTTTCTGTTAATGTTTTTGACGACAGCAAAAGCGTTCGCCATTGGGTTTCTGTGGCAGGCTTAACAGTTCGTTGCGATCGATGGAAACACGTTACTAAAAAGATTTTGCGACATATAACAAGAATGGACCTTTACCTTAAATATTTACATAACATTATCTTACAAGTTTTGAATATTGAAATTTTTTGTCCGTAAATATTGGACCTTATATTTCACGACTCGCCTAATCGCATAAAGGCCTTAGCCCAGATTTACGAAGCCTTGGGACTTTTGAACTCTTCTTCCGTCACGCTGAATTTCTTCCCGTATTTGACTAACAACTAATGAACTAACCACCCTTGACCTTAAGGATGTTGAGAGCACTCATCAGATCATTACCGAATTTCGCATTAAAACCAAACTACCTTCTAGCAGTGCGTGAATGTGTGGTGAGTCATAACTTTGATGATAATACCCAGCTCACTGAAAGCAACTTGACCGAGAATGGAGTACGGTGCTCTTAATCGTTGCCGTGGTGAAAAATACAGCCTGTCCGTTCACTCGGCATACAGTTGTTTCTGTTGTTTCTGTAAAAGTTTTCTTTTAAGGGGATATTGTTTCAGAAAATGAGGAACGTACTTGCCTGTAACAAACGTCGTCACTGAAATAGTATGGTTGCAGGAAACAGCTGGATTATAGAAGACTGTGTAAACGACGGTCATGTCGTTTTTTGAAGTACTAGACGCCCTTCCCAATGTCACCCCAGGACATGATCCGCTGCCTTCAGGTGCAACCTTCCCATTGTATGCGACTTTACATTAAAACACTTTCATAAAAAGCAAACACAAAACGAACACATATTACAAGGATACTTTGCACAAAAAGAAAAAAAGTGTGAAACTTCAGAGAATTTTACACCAATGGCTCAAAAACAGAAACGCAGGTCGCAAGTGCAGTAGTACAAGGTAAATGAAAGAAGAATAATAAGGCTGCTGAATTGTGCACCAAGTTTTCACTGCTGAATGCTATGCTGTATGTGTAGCTGTAGGCAAGTAAAATGGCTGGTGGTTAAGTGTTGCTAAGTATGGAATACTGTGAGAAAGCACAGTTTTTTGCAGGTGGACACCATCGCCATCTATCTGAAAGCGCTATTTATGTTTCCACTAATCCAGGGAGCCAGTTATGCACGCCTTGGCCTCTTTCATCGTCAATGACAATTTACGTAATGTACAGTGGGCAAAACGCATGTCTAGAACGAGCGAACTGTCTGCTCCGCACCTCCCAAAGCCGCGGAGACCAGGAAGTAAAAATAAAAATGAGAACGAAATCCTATAAGTTTAACTGCACATGCTTACACCCAGAACATTTTAAACCAAATGTTAACTATAGATGTCACGCGTTCAGCCGGTAACATAGATGATACGTGTTCAGCCTGAAACACACCCAGAACGTGTTCTAGACATGCGTTTTGCCCCCTGTACGCTGGCGGCCTACGCTTCAGTGCTGCGTAACCGCAGCATTGTCCTTGACGCCAATGCGTATTGCTCTAGTGCCGTTTTTCTGCCACAACGTTGTCCACTGCACTCCCTGGAAGCGCGAATATTAGTTCGATAAGTAGTATTGGCTGATGAAAAGATGGTGTGCGATGTAGAGCATGACAGTGTGTTGCAGTTTAACGCAAGGCGTGTTCGGCTGGGGCGATAGCCTACTGCTCTCGCGCAGTGGCCAGCGAAGCTGATTTGTTCGTGCCGCCGCGGATTCGAATACCAGTCGCGGATATTTATTTGATTTATTCTTATTTATTTATTTTACTTGCCACAACCCCACAAACATCGCAAACCCACAAACATCGCAATGTCCTCAACAACCCACAAACATCCCAGGATCTTGCCCAGGGTTTGTCCATCAGAATAGTTCTTTCGCAGTAATAACAAATGAGAACATTGAAAACAGCACAATCTATACTTATTCCCTGAGCTAAATCATAGCGCTCTAGTCCAGAAAAGCAGTTGAATCCTTAGTAGAAATCGTCATACACAACATAGAAAAAGTCACAACACAAACTCAAGTGATGAGATTCTGCTGGGTCCCGAGCCACTTCGGGGTATATAAAAATTAGAGCGCAGACACATGTGCTACACGAGATTGCAGTGATAAAACAAAAAAAAAGCGAAGATGCCCCAAAGAGGCTGCATGAAGTTATTGCTCACAGAATTGAAGGATAAATGGCATGACGGCTTGGAATAAAGCAAACAACAAACTGCAATCCGTATAGCCTATCTCGGGAGAATGGAAATTATGCAGGCACCAGGAACGTTTCATCGAAGTAATTATATGCCGTCTTTTCATTGAGCACACCAACCTAACACACAGCTTCTTACTGACAAAACAAGAAAAGCGTCTACGCGAAAAATGGCAACGAGCTCACAGTAAACCACGTTTTATTTCCACGCGAAAGACTTGAAACGCTAAGGAAAAATATTTTACTCTATTTTACAACAAACACACCCCTTTTCTCGCAGCGTTGCTTGTCGGTGGAAATGTACCTGCTGATTTGTCGGGTGCTTTTAGGTTTCTAAAGAAAGTAAAATCTTAAACAAATTGTAAGTTTGTAAGAGTTTAGTCCAATGAACAAAACACACATTTCTAACCTCGCGTTTGGCGCTTGGTTGTTTCAGCTCCTTATGTGCCATAAAACCCACCACAACACAACACAACACAGCGCAATACAACCAGTTTTGTTGACTGTTTTTAGTGCTGACCTTCTTGGGAGGCGAAAAACCAGCAAGTAGTTTCTGGGAGTATTCACTTGTTTCTTGGCTCGTGTTTGATAATTTATGACCAAGCTTTCACAAAAGGCGTGTTTCGCTTCTCATCCTGCTCTTGCGTTAACGACACAGCGTTGCTCCACTTGTCTTGTCATCATAAAAGGTACAGTCTTTGTCAAAGTTTTAGAGCCCAGGGGGTTCACTTCTAAGCTTTACATTGGGACTCCAGGAGCATTCATGGAAGTCCTACCTTTTGCAGGAGGCAGTACCAGAAATCTTCTCATGTCCAGGAAATTTGCAGCGCTAGAGATCCATTAAGAACGACACAGTGTGGCTCAAAAGAAAACCCCCTGGGCTCCAAACTTTTGACAAAGGCTGTACGACGCATTCACTTCGCTTCGACCTTCATACAACTAACACAACGTCATCAGCCGAAGCGGCGGCAGATTGCTTTGACATGTCGCATATAGAACTCAGCAGATTATGCTGCACCTGCAGCCTGCTACGTGGCTTTTATTAAGCCATACCTCATTATTTCCTGTACGACGCATGGATTTTTCCCGTGTTTAAACGGGCAATGGGCTCTCAGCTCTGATAATGATGATGGTGATGATCTGTAATGGCGCAGGGGAAGCTTTTGACCAGAGTGCCATGGAATAGGGTGGGGGTCAAAGATCCATTTTCCAAGCATTTCATCCTGGAGACCCGAACATCAAGCCAGGGAATGCTTCAACACATTTGAAACCGAGAGGTAACCGCCGGTACTAGGAGTCGAACCCCGCACCTCCCGCATATACGAGGCGGATGCTCAAATCACTAGGTTACCACTGCTGTGCCCGGCTCTTAGCTCTCTCGCGTCCATATAAAAAATATTATTATTCCGCTGAAACTCCCGTGTACATTACAGACCGACTTCTTTCCCACTTCGACTGCCTCCAAGGCAGCCCACATCTCATGAACATATTACCAGACAACCATTCTGCACTGCTGTTTGAAAATAATGTTGAGTAGGAATCGCTTAATTGACATCCAATCGAAGCGTACAATAACACACTGAGATTGTGCACAACGTATTGACAAATGAGAACAATTCCAGTCACTTAATTCCACCGTTTCGTGAACACATGCTGAAACTACTAATTGTGTTCATTCTGTGAGTGCAGCCTTGAACCTTTCGAATCAGCTTTGTAGATTGTCAGTATTTATCTAATCGAAAACAGAGACCTTGATCAGGTTGTCGGAAGCTTTCAGGACGCTGCCGTAATGTTCTCGACCGATTGTCGTTTCCCACAAAAACTGCAAGTCACTCGTACTGTGCGACCAAGTAGAGATATAAGACGGAGTCACTGAGCAAACCATCCAGAAGTACACTTCTATCTTATGGTCTCATATCATCGCCAAACTTTTCTCAGCTTTGTAGGCCTGCACATCTTGTGGCCTGCCATTCACATCATTCGCCGATTCCATTATTAGACGCGAAGGATGGTGCTTTTAATTACAAACCACGGCCTTCTTGCTCCGCTAGAGAATACAAGCGATGATTCTTTCGTTGAGTTCTCCACATGGTAACACGCACCTATATATATGCTGCCGTGAAGCGCTCAGCAAGCAGACCGAAAATTCCGCTAAGTTAGTCACATTACTGTCAGGTGTTGTTGCACAACATTAAAGCATGCAGCAAGGTTTATCCCACAGATGATAACGCTTCGGCTTAGCGCATAACATTTAAGCTCTCGAACTGTTAAACTGTTTAAGCTCAGTTGCTTGAAACACAAAATATGATAGTGCAATGATGTGCAGTGTGCGTCACTCTTGTGTAGAGCACTCGAGTGGTGCCCTCCCTTGCATAAAGGTCGACACCTCACCTTAGCGTCTAAATTTGAAAGGCTACTTCTGCGTGAAAGTAGAGCCACATGAACCCGCAAGCAAGGTGGGCACAGGCAACTTGCCCGCAAACTGAAGACTACTTTCTAATTTTACTTTTGACTCCATGGTGCAGACTGCTCAAGCGCTCCGCACGAGGGTGACGCACACTGTGCACGCTGGTAGTACATGTAGCAGCAAAACTATGGGACCACAAAATAAGGAGTTTGAGTTAAACTGTACGACCTCTTTCAGTTAAGTCGATAATTATTGCATGTCTTTGCATAGCGTCAACGTGCCGCACGATGCGCATTAACCACTTCATCCGCTTTCCACTGCTTTGTTTTTAATTTTTGAATGAATTTGCAATACAGGACGCTGTAGAAACGTTGAATCAAAAGAGCAGTATATTGAGTTGACCGTCCGTGACTTGCGACATGACATACTTAGTGATTAACTCTTGCATTGTCATTTGTTTAGTGAGTTGTGTACGGCGGGTGCCTACGTAATATAAAAAGAGTAAAAAAATCTCGTCACATTTGGTGTATTTCTCAAACGCAGAATTCTTGTACGTCCAAACCACGCACTAAGAAAATACGCACACTCCGATATCTGCGACTAGGACAACCTTTCTAACATCAGCAGACAGGTTAAAAAGGGACCGCGCAGTAAACAACGTTCCCTGGATTCAGTCATGGGCAGTATCGAAGATACATGTATCTACGATACTATCTTTCGATACATTTTGTGTATCGGTATTAGGTATCGCGTGTTGAAAACTAGAGTATAGGAGCATCGGTATCGAAAATACGTTTTTAGTGTATCGTGTATTTTACGATACTCGATACAAAAAAAAAAGCTGTAAAAGCCTTCGCTCAGGCGGTAGTACAAGACAGCACCTTCGCTGCTTTTTAGCCAACTCCTAAGCTACCACTTCTGGATCGGCGTTTCCGCGCCGTCCGACTGTCCGCCGTCCCATTTCAGTGCGACTGCTCGCACGTGTTCCTAGTTTGCGGTATACGCCAGTAGCCCTTGCCGCGTTACGCGCGGATAAGCAGCAGCTATGGCTGACGAACTTCGGTGGGCCATCTTGGACGGAAAACATTTCACTGTCACGTCATCTGAAGAGGACAAAGTCAAGGCCATGTGCTCATTTTGTAAAGCAACAATCAGCGGTGCCTACTCCTCGACTTCGAATTTCAAGCTTCACCTTAAGGTACGTAAACTTTCATAGGTTTACTGCTTTTAACGCCTTAATATTTCAGATTTTAACTCACTTACGGGATGAAACTAGGCGCTGGACATTTCGGTTAAGCGAAAAAAGAAAGGATAAAATTACGTCAAATTACGTTGTTTGAAATTTTGTTTTAGCCTGATGAGGTCGCTATTCTTTTCATGCAGATACAACTTGCTGGCAGTTAAGTACGAGTTGCACATTAGTGAAAGCTAACTATCACGTAAACAAGCCTGGCGCGGGATCAAAGTTCTAAATTAACTAAGCAAGGACGCCCAGGGCACAATACGATGGTTTCTGTTGGATAAGGCACAGCTGTGAGTTTTGCGGTATTGCTCCAATATCTTATACGCCCCTGCTGACCAGCCACCATTATCTCCTATCCGCTTTCTATCTGCAGGCAGATCGATGCCCCTTTGCGAGCAACCAAGTAACAAGAGGTATCGTTTCATTTCAGCGTGTACATCCCCTGGAGCTGCAAAGTTTCGAAGTGTACAAAGAAGGCTGAAAAAAAAAAAACCAAAACAACAACATTTGAAGAGACAAGCAGCCGCCGCGGTGGCTCAGCGGCTATGGTGCTCGGCTGCTGACCCAAAAGACGCGGGTTCGATCCCGGCCGCGGCGGCTGGAATTTCTTTGGAGGAGAAATTCTAGAGGCCCGTGTACTGTGCGATGTCAGTGCACGTTAAAGAACCCCAGGTGGTCGAAATTCCCGGAGCCCTCCACTACGGCGTCTCTCATAGCCTTAGTCGCTTTGGGACGTTAAACCCCATAAACCAAACCAAACCAAACCGAAGAGACAAGCGGTATAACCAGCCGTAGCTCTCAGGAGTCGTTAGTGAATGCATCTTCGAAAAACGTAGCGCGAATAACAAGACACAGGTAAGGTGAAGACAGGACACTAGCGCTCGTATCCTGTCTTCACCTTACCTGTGTCTTGTTTTTCGCGCTACGTTTTTCGAAGATGCAATTGCTCCGACTAGCCCAGTTTAGCTTACTTGTGTCGTTAGTGAAGCTTCCGTTTCTCAATTATTTACAAGATCGTCGAGTTCATGTGGCTATGCTTCATTCTTATCCACTGATAAGAGGCGCGTTCGTCAAGTATAATGCTACCATGTGCTCGTCTGCTCCTGGCTTTTTTCATTTGCCTCCCTCATAGCGCGCCCACCTCGCGGGGCTCTTTCGGACCGGCGGTTCGAGCAAATGTGCTTACTTAAGACCTTCAAGCAAACGTAACGAATACTTTTTGCTTAATAAAAGCGTTCAGCCATTTTACTTGTTGTTTTCAATCTAGCTTTTCAAGAATAGTTTTCAGCTTCAGAAGTTTGTCATCGCAGTACTGGCAAACTAACAGTTCGGTTCCCAAGCGCATGGAGCTTGCATCATTTAGTTTGATCAAAGGCACGGGCCATCGGGTTAGTACTCTATAGTATCGAACCGAAAACAGAAAACGTTTCAGGTTTATTCACATAGCCAAGTGCTCACAGATTGGTTCGTATGAGGAACTTTATTTGGGTTAAATGATTTTTCGCTAGGCTGCTTGCGGAAGCGATCGCTTCAACAGATCCATGCGGTCGGATTCGTTTATAAGTCCTTTCAGGAAAAGTGCTCTATAGAAATACACTAAAGGTTACAGAAACCACGCCTACATTTCCTAAGTTCGCCAATTATATTACCGGCATTATTATACAGGAATTTCAGTTATGTAAACTTCGTTAGTCGTAATATAACCGCTATTATATTTGATATTTTAGTGATGTATCGAAGTATCGACGATACAGTATCGAGCATCTGTATCGAAAATCGATTTCGGTTCTGTATTTTGTATCGGTATCGGAGATACAATTTTCAAAGATATCGAGTATCGTATCGAAGATACTATTTTGAAGTATCTTGCCCAGCCCTGCCTGGATTAAACGACTATTTGTCAGCAGTTATCACCGAACAGGCGCGGCATGGATTGAACAGTGAGCGAAATACTGCTTACATGCAACGCGCTGTCCGAGGAAAAATTCAAACACGCACTACATCAGCATGATCATGCATCCCACATCTTCACAACCATCCCCAACACTACAAGATCGCCTTACGCACATATTCAGATCATTTGGCTGTACTGCGTTAAAACCACCAGAAAGCCAACGAAGGGATTCATGATCAATGACAAATGTTCCACTCACCGAGGTAGCTGAGTGCAGTTGCGACGTCTAGAACCCATGCCCCTTGCAAGCAAGAGGGAATCATTTAACCCGTAATTTTGTTGTCTTAAAATCCGAGCGGTGCCTTGCTGCACCCAAAACACACACGCACACGAGTATGTGAAAACGAACCACGCAGGCAAGGCTGCGTCTTTCAGACCGCCCGAAATGCACGGCGGGACACGGAACGCGTGTTAGATCGACTCGGTCTAGCAAAGTAGAACATGAGGGAGTGGCCTGATGCCCAAGATTCGACCTTAGCCAGACCGCAATAAAACTGCGCGACAGGGCAAGAACTAGCCGCAGACGCGCCCCAGTTTAAGTGTCTTCCTTTACGAAGCGGATAAGCCCTTGAAGGCCCCTGTCAACCTTGATCTTTCCTTTCAACATCTCTGAACGCGGCCTCGGCCTTGCCGGCGTCTTTACCCCACTTACGGATGTCCGGTCTCTGCTCACTGGGTTAAGAGCAGGCTTTATTTTTTTGCCGCCAAATCGGAAACCCTTTCGGCCAAACCACCGACGAGCTGCCTAGATGTGCCTTCGGGAACGAGGACAGGAAAAAAAAAGAAAAGGAAGTAAGGTTACGACAGTCGGGAAGGGGAGTCTAAATTGGGGGATAAAAAGGAAGCGCAGTGGGCAATAAAAGAAAGGAAGTTACATTTTTCCCCCAAAACGACAAGAATCGAGGCTTACGGGAGGAAGAAAGAGAAGACCAAGACCACCGGTCTTTCTTTGGGAAGGAGGGGGGGGGGATGTAAAGCATATACTGCACCCCAGGGAAGGGAGAAGGAGGTTTTGAGGTCGGTCCGCGCAGTTTTTCAAGGGCAAGAGAGAAATCTGGAGGCGGGAAGTGCGGTGTACGGGGGGAAGTCCGCATAAGAAAGTGCAGGCAAGGTGGTGGTAGTGGGGTGCGATTCCGAATTCAGGCACTACTTTTCTGTTCTATTATTTTTTTAGGGCCTCGCGTGCTCGTGTCCCGAACGTGGCTCCGACGGTCGCAGCTTCTCAAGTTCGAGGGCGGCCGGGAGCGGCGTCGTCGTGGCGAGACTTAGCGCTCAAGCTGGAAGCGTCGCGTTAAGTGCCTCGCTTATGTCCCTGCGCGAAACGCTGATGTGGGCTCTACAATGTAAGGAGAATAAACTGAAAGGAGTAAAAAAAGAGTAGGCAGTCCTCAAGCACACTGCCTTTTACAAAAAGTAGTGCGTTGGAGAACAACTTACTCGCTTTTTACTCTCATATAGACGTATTCGTGTGTAGTTTTAAAGGGCTCGGTGTAATTTCTTCGCACAGTTTAGAGTTCCCGTCGGCTTGATGTCTGCTGTCACGTGACTCACAACTTCCCCGTAACAATTCAGAGTAGTGCAGTTCATTGTGTGTTTGGTACAACGCGAAACAGACGAAAGACAAAAGGAGAAGGCGCTGCAGACGAGCGCTGTTTTTGTCGTGATGTTTGTCTTTTGTCTGTTTCGCGTTGAACCACCCACAATGAACTATTATTAGCAACTCGCTCAGCTAATCGTGCCGCGAGGTTCATCTCATCTGACTACTCCTATCATACCAGCATCTCAGGTCTGAAATCACGATTGCAATTGCCTACGCTAGTCATCCGTCGGAACGCAGCACGTCTCTGCATGCTTATTTCACAAGTTCTTCCGCAACTTTCCAGAAGCCAACCAATTAATTCCACGTGTGCATCGCATTTCCCGCCATAACCACCCGAACGCTGTTTACCCTGAACGTGCACATGCCAGAAAATTCCAGCAATCATCTTTCTTAAAGACTGCCCGTGACTGGAATGACATCTCTGCTGAAGTGGCCACCATCATGAATCATCGACTGTTCAAGACCACTATCGAGGAAACCTATTCATCAACGTAATTTTTGTCCATTTTCTTATTAATGTATAATATTTTTTTTGCCGTGTTATCCCCACCCCTCATGTAATGTCCCGAAAGGGACCTTTGCGGAATAATAAATAAATAAATATATAAATAAATAAACAAATAAATAAATGAATAAATAAATTCAACCTTCAGTATTGCAGTTTTCTCTGCGAAGATCAGAACCAGAAGCGCCGCGCTTCGCATGTTACACAGCTGTCATTTCATTTCATTTCATTTATTTGTCCCTTAAAGGCCCGAAAGCATTACATAAGGGGGGGGGGGGGGGGGGGGGCGTACGTACAGGTTGGAGGGTAGTGGCAGAGAACACAAAAAAGAAAAGAAATGGGGGAAAATACACGGAGTGCAAAAAGAGTACAATAATATACAAACTAAAAGCAAGAAATAAACATACAAAAAGAAAACAGGGAACAGTTGGCACTTCAGTGTCGCAGTATGAATGCTGTTTATGAGAAGTGATTATCCAGTTTCTCGCGGAAAAGGTGGCGATCGGAGCATGCCAGTATGTTGTCGGGAAGGCCATTCCAGAGCACTATGGCGTCGGGAAAAAACGAACTGCTCATTGCGGAGGTGCGGGTTTTAATGCGTGCGATTGGGTTACTGTGGTTTAGGCGGGATGACGTACGTGGGGGTGGCTGCAGTGGACGCTAGTTGTCCCTGACCAGGCTCTGACAGCGAGTCGTTCTGTTCAAAAGACAAATATAAAGCTTGGGCTCTGCACCTCCCTGTATTCAAGCACTGGGAGAGCTTTAAATTTTTTTATTATCCCCTAACAACACTGGGTTATCTGTGCGAATACGAAAGCTTGATAAGATGCAACAGAACTGCGCGCAAGAACCCTAGGACCAAGACTGCGCACCGCAATCAGCAAAACAAGAAAAAGTGACAGGAAAAGCCGGCTGCTTGTGGTGAAGCTCGCAACGAGGGGAAAAATAGGCGCCGGGAGCCGTTGCGGCAAAGATAAAGGAATCGCCGGAGCGGGTGCCATCTCCCCCTCCCTACTTCCCGCTCACACTCGATCCACTCGCAACACACTGCCGAACAGACAACGGCCCCTGGCGGGGAAGACATGCCCTATACGTAATCCCGCGGGCCACCCCGAAAAGCAGGAGCAGTGGAGGAGAGTAAAGAAGACGTCTGTTTTCGAACCCCCCGAAATTTCCGAGAATCCAATTGAGCTGCTCCGACGGCTCCAGAGTTCGTGTGTGTTACGCTGCTTGCATCCGATATTGTACTCTGAGGCAACGGCGTGAAGAGAGTGCGGTTCAAGCCTCAGAACATGTGCGTTCCGGTCTTGAGACGCCTCTGGGCTGCGTTCTGTGTGTGCCCGTGGTTTTTGAGCCCGATGCCTGAGTGCGGGAAGCCGTGAACTCGCTTCTTATGCGATAACGCCGTCCTTTACGCAATCGCAAGCAGGCTTTTTTCCTTTTTTTTTTGTTATCGAATTTTTTGTCGAGTTGCTTGTTCGTATGATCAGTACCTTTCTTCGTCTTTATTTTTATGTTTTTTTTCGGTTTCCCGTCATTTCTCTTCTTAGGGGCTGTTGTGATCTTGCGTAACACCACCGGGAAATCTGGCGAGGCCTTCCCGAGAATTACACACTCATTTCCCCCCCCCCCCCCCCCCCCCCCCCTGCTATATGCCTTTTTCCATAGTTACGAAGAAAGTGTGTTGTAGCTGCTTTGATACTGAAAGAGAACCTCCGCGCTGTGTGTTGTGTTGTGGGGTCCTCTCAGCCGGATGTACCTGACCTGTTACACAAGATATATGCAAGGTGTTTCAGCTAAGACTTTACACGATTTTTATAAATGCGCTTTTTGAGTTAGATGAGCGCTTTTTCCGGCATAGCATTGTCAGCGGTGTAGTACGTCAGAACACAAGTCAGTGCACGTTAGAACCCCAGATGGTCGAAATTTCCGGAGCCCTTCACTACGGCGTCCCTCGTAGCATGAGTCGCTTTGCGACATTAAACTCCATAAAGCACACCAAAAGTAAGACGTGGTAACCAGTAGGCTGGTTAACTAATATTGAATAGTTAACTTTTTAACTACTACTGTTAGACTTATTTATTTAGAGGCGTGTAGCACACCGTAAGTAGTATGCATATCAGTTTTTATATTTTCGAGAACGCGGTTTCCCACTGCGCTGTGGCCCCACAAATTTTGGCTATTTCGAAGAGTTACATCCACTGTATACGGTGCTTTGCCAGCAAGCTTCTAGAATGCGCATGTATTTTGGCGCATGTATTTTGGCGCTTGCATTTTACGCGCATGTAGTTGCGCTTGCGCCTAAGCGCGTCTTGTCACAGCATCAGGTCGGAGCAACAAGTCCGGAATCAATCAGTTATGGCTGTAATAGTCGCTTTAATTGAATGGCCCCCTCTTCGACGACCGCAATTCTTTTTAAAAGGCGGCCTTAATAAAACGCGATTTAAACACTCATAGTTATGCTGACAGACTCGAAACCCAACTTCTAGAGCGTGTTTTTTTTTTTTGGCTCAGGATCGGCGGCCAAATGTCCTCTGCACTGGTACAGCAGCTACACAGTTGATGTCTTTCAGCATAGGCTTCTTACGCAGTTATGTAGCTGACAGCCTTTGCTCGTGAATACCTGTCTACTGATTCAGCAAAGAGAGTCACATGACGCCGAGAAACTCTTCGAGAGAATGGAGTAAATAAATTTAGATCACTACACCATTCGCCCAAGTAACCATGTGTGACCAGGGGTTAAAAGGGAAACCACGACGTTACTTTATGATGTTCTACTGACTTATGTTCGGACCTTTTCGCGGTTGTACAAGACTGGGCTAAAATTGTCTACTCTGTGTTCTTCGCAGAGGTTGATCGCTACCCGAAAAGGTGAATACTGTAATGGAAGGAACATATAAATTAGGACAGGCACTGCACTTAAAACTATTTTATTTAGGACTCATGGCGGTGGCCGAGTGTCTTTGACGTTCAGCTGCTGACCCAAAGCCGTAGCATTGAATCCAGGCCTTGGCGGACGCATTTTAGTGGAGGCGAAATGCAAAAAATGACAGTGTGTTGTGCAATGTCACCCCACGTTAATGAATCCCAGGTGGTCGAAATTAGGTTGCAGTTCTTTACTATCGCGTCCCACTTAGCCCATGCGTCACTTCGCGACGTCAAATCTCGCTAACTATACCATACCATACAAGACCAGAACATACCATGCCATGCCATGCCATACCATACCATACCATACCGTACCATACCATACCATACCATACCATACCATACCATACCATACCATACCATACCATAACATACCAGACCACACCATACCATACCATACCATACCATACCATACCATACCATACCATACCAGACCAGTCGAGACCAGACCAGACCACACCATACCATACCAAACGAAGGAAGACAACAGTGAGCATGTCATTTTATAAGTCCTTAAAAAAGTCCTTAAATACATCAACTATTCGTAACGTAACGGAACACACTGTGCCAAAAACGCTGATTCTTTTTGGGGCAAAAACAGTGACGGTGTTCTGGAGAACTGTCACTTATTTTTTTACATCAAAATCGTCAGTGATCGCGCGTTCGAGCATATCTTTTGCGGGCGCTACAAACTGGGCTTCTTCAAATAGCGGTTTATGTGTGGAAGCTCCACAATTAACGGCCAGATGGTCGCTTTTGCCGTCCCGTGCCAATTTAGTTCTGACGTACCTTATCTTTAAACATAGACCTGTTTGTCAGACGTCAGCATTTTTTTTTTGCATCCGGGTAATTCTGTAAATAACCTTAGCGACGTATCCCGTGAATATCATGTTGTGCTTCTTAGAGCACAGCGACTTCTTTTTTTGACATCATGTGGCCAAACTTTGATAGCATGCATGACGCAGAGAAGACTACATTAACTTTGCAATGGATGGCACTTTTCTTGAAAGAGTATAGACACCAAATTTAAGTTGCACGTTTTCTTCTTTGATAAGATGCATAAGACAATACTTTACATGGATGACCACGTGGTATCCGCCTTAGGTCGCTATAAAATGTATAACCAAGTTTTTCTCACGTCTCTTTCGGTTTTGGTTTCAACTACAGAGTGATGGCTATGACGCCAAAGATCAGTATAGGTGACCTGAGGCACAAAGAAAACTGCAATATAATCACTGCTTTTTAACTAGTTGTGAATATGGCTCCTGAGGCAGGCTGGCTTTCACGTTGTAGTGAATTTTACGTTGTAGAGGACCGATTATATCGAACGCTTTTTCACGCCTCACGTAAGTAACCTTTGACGTCATAGCCATAGCTAGGCTGTTAAACCGAAACAGGAGAGAGAAGTAATTCGATTACATATTACATAGCGGTGGTAGGGGAATACCGCATAGTGATGAGTGTATAGTAACGTCTTCCGCATGATTGGAAAGAAGAAAATACAGAACCAAAATTTGGTCCCTATACATATTTACAGTTGTTGGATGTCTTGTGAAGATGCGGAATCAGTTGTGTAAAGTTCTTGTTCTGCTCTTGAACTAGTAGTTTATTACTTCGCTTTGCATTTTGCAAAAGGCCCTCGCAAACAACAGAAGTGCAGTCTGCAGGGAAACTGGGCATGCGTAAACGCTTGAACTGGTTGTACGCGCTTTCAGAGAGTTGATGCGGGCGTGTATTTTTTTTTAACGTGGCATTTAGGGAGTTTGTCGGTGATTTCTGAAGGAGTGCTGTTGTAAGGGAGAGATGCCTTGTGCGATCTTCTTTTGTACATTGAGAAGATATGGCGATCCAAGAAAAATCCTCAGATCTGTATACTGTACGCTGCTGTGGCAAGGAAGCTTTCTGGTGAAAGCTAAACCCCCTGCTAATGGCTTTAAAAGATGTAAGAATTGCTACAACTTCGTCGTCAAAAGATAAATCATGCGTGCTGTTCGAGATCACCACGTAATTGCCTACATATCTAAAACTCTTACCAATATGGAGGCGTTTAATGAGTTGTGAATACTCTCAACAAGGCACGAAAGAAATAGGTCACATAAAATGGTAACTACTGAAGAACATGACCAACCGCCGGCCTCTTACGTGTAGAAAAGGCCATAAAAGTTGAGGGTGACTGTTTGGGGATGAAACTCTGAAAGCACTAAAAAACATGCTATTGGCATCTGAAGAAGTGCAAAACTGCACTTCTCCCTCTTCTTCGACCCACTTTCTTACGAATTTAAACAGTTCATCAAGATGTATGGAATACTACAACTCTTCTACATCAACTGGTAGCAAGTAGTCGTGCCGAGCTCTTGCCTGAGTTCTTGGACGACTTGGTGCGAGCTTCAAAACAGATTGAGGACCCATTCTTGGTGACAGCAGTTTCAATACGCTACCACCCAAATGCGGCCGCTGCGGCAGGGATTCGATCCCGCGACCTTGGGATCAGAAGCCGACCGGCAAGCCTGTCCACAGACCTGCCGCGGCAGGTGCAAATAAAATCAGTTGGACGTGCGGCGCCTGTCGTCGTTGTTGTCGTCCTCAAGAAGACAATGGCGCATATCCACTGCGCGGGATTGGCCAAGACGCATCCGGCGATTGACAAGTGCTCAAAACGTTAAAAATAAAAAAAAAACATAATGAATCAAAATTTATAAATAAAGAAGATTATAATGATAGTAAATTTATTTAGCACCGGTCCTATCTTGTATGTTTCTACCATTGTCGTCTTAGTCTTTTTCACGCTATGGTCGCACTATACACAATGGGTCGTAACCAACTCGTCCAAACAACCGGGCTATTGCTTCGCACAGGGTTTTCAAGTATTGACAAGGCAGGAAGCATGTCGTGTTTCCAGATAGCTTCCCGGTACTGAACTAGGATACCGATTACGAAGGGCGTCCTGTTTGCCAATAGAAGATCAGCGCTTCCAGCTGCTTATATACTGATGGTGCAAGAGGACCTTTTGGGCACTTGCGGTGGGAATAGCAGCGGTCTCAACCGTGCCCCACGACGCCGTCCGCACCACGTAGAACACCGAGTGTCACGGAGCATAAAAATGTCACTGACGCCATGCTCACCGGTGACTGTAGTGAGCTCGCGATAGCTGCGGACTTTCGCGGGGAGGATGAGCATACTTTCTGCAACGCAGCGGAGGCGACGACGTGAATGCTGAAACACTGGCGGCGTACCCGTGCGGATCACAGTGCAAATGAGGGTCGCTGATGGATAGGAACCCAGTGGAACCGTAGTTCTGCTTTTTTTATGTTCTATCATTTCGATGCGATCCACTTTTGTCGATCGCCCGTTAAAAAGGGAGGGCCACAGGCACTGTCATCATCATCATTTGTCAGAAATATCGCTACGGTAGAGAAATTACCGGCAATGTGATGCAGTCGCGCTGGCGGTCAGCAGCAATTACAATCTCAATCACCCTGTTCTCATTGTCGTTCTTTCCAGTCAAAAGTTTCGACCGGTTTTAAAGCAATGTATTCCTGGGAAACGTACGGTGTCAGTAGCATTATATGTTCTAGATCGAACTATCGAACGTAATTATTACAGTATTGCGACCGACCGCTGCTCAAAGCACAACAATGTGGCAACCAGTATTGATTCATACTGTTAGTTATTTAGGTACTATTTTCTTGCTGAAGGGTAGGACATGACATTTTTTTAAATCAATAAGGGTCTTTACTCCAGCGCCCACACTGCCGATAGTGCTGAACATGTTTACGTCACTGCTCTTCTTTTCGATATCATGCAGCATTTACTTCCAACGCATTCCTCATCTACTGGATATCAAATACACCATACACTGCTTTGTGGCGCCGTTTCAACTTTTCAGTTCACTTTTTGCCCCGTTTTTTACCCGTGAAATGACCGATTCTGGTCATGTGCGACATTCTTGAACAAAAATTTTGCGTATTGGAGATTTGTAAGGTACTTTTATAGAAATATTGAAGGTAATGGTCAATTTCTCCAATCTGCAGCAAAATCTTTCTTTTAGCGTTTTTCCATCGCTCGCTTTGAGCAGTTAAGACTGACATACAAAACCAATGGTGAATCCTTTTGACGATAGCAAAAACGCTAATAGCAAAAAAAATGCAAGCCTATCGCCGGGAGATCTGCGGATATATTGATTCTTGCAGTGTAATGTTACAACATATGAGAAAATTGCGTTCATAAACTCGTTCTCGTTCAAAAATGCTTTTGTCACGAATTGTTGGGTATGGTACCCAGAAATTTTGGACAAGCGTATTTTTCAGGAAGAAATAGGTTATGAACGCAATTCTTTCATATATCGCAAGATTTCACTACAGCAATAAATATATCCGCAGATGACCGCTCGGCAGGGTTGAATTTTTTTTTGCTATTAAGGTTTTGTTATCGTTCAAAACGTTCCCATTTGGTTTTCTACGTCTGACTTGCTACTTGATGCAAGCGACGAAAAACCCAACAGAAAGATTTTGCTAAGCATCGGAAGAATGAACAGTTACCTTTAGTATTTCCATAACAGTAACCTGCAATATTCTACAGTTGCTTCACACTAAAAACTGATGTCCGACAATCCTGTACTTAATGCAAGCATGAGTAGAGCATAAAGCTGCCTCTTGGATGCGCCGCCGCGAGAGTGGCAGTTTTCAAAACAGGCCGCCGCCTCTCCAACCGCCGTCAGGTTTGTTGCGCACTACAGCTCGCACCGTCTTGTGTCTGGCTGTTGCGTAAGTAGCCGCTCCACCTGGTGGTGATTTAGGGAACTACAAGGGAAAAGCGGCACGAGCTAAAAGAGAGGTGGGCGAATGGGGAGCAGGCGGGGTGGAGGGGCAGAAGGTGGTGTGTAGAGATGCAGCGGCCAACTTCCGGTTACGCGGAGAGACCGTCAAACCGGAAGTAAGCTATTGAGTAACGAAGGCGAAAGAATTGGCGGTTGTCGGCTGGTTTTGATCGCGATTTCTCTTTCCCTACGTTCACCTTCGTCCAGCCTTGGCCTGCCCTCGGTCTCTCTTTGTGTAAGGGTTCTTTCCCTGGCTATTTTTTTATTCCTACGCAGAGGAAGCATTACTCAGCAGTAGGCGCGCACACGCGGTGGGATGGAGGGGGAAATTTAAGTGCCTGGCCACGTTTGTTGTTTGGGAAGCGGCGTGAAAAAGTTGAGGCTTGAAGGTCACCCGTTTTGGGGAGCTTCTTCCTCCCCCCCCCCCCCCTTTTTTTTTGTGGGGCGGAAAGAAAAGACGACAATAAAAAACGAAAGTGGCCATGGCCGTGAAAGAGGAGGACAGAATGGCGCGAGTGAGCGGAAGAGGCTGGAGTTGTCTCGTTGTTGAATCAGCTGATCATAGCTGTACAAGAGAGAGGAAAAAGAGAAAAGAACTATCGTTCCGGAACTCCACTGAGCGTCAGTTATGTTCTTATTGGTTTCGCGATGCGAACAAGTATTTTCTAAATACTGCGTGAAATGATAATTTTATAGAAATTTCGTTTAATGGTGAAGAGCATTCAGTATATATAGCCAGGGATTGGTGATGATAGTAGTAGTTTATATAGAAGATAAAAATAAAAAAGGTGAAGCGTGTTGCCGGCCGCGGCAATTGCTATCTAATATATCTTAAGCACCCGTGCTGCAGCCGGATGAAATGAAAGGGAGATGATAGTGAGGAGAGTATAGAGAGAGCGATAGCAAGAAAGGACAGGGGAGTGCTTTGTACACTATTTACAAAATACAAAAGTAATCAAGTTCGCGCCGGTTTTATTTTATGATAATGCTCTGGTCTGTTCTCGGTGTTTATTTAGGAGCATGATGTTCGTGTTTTGGGGTGCCGAATGATATTTGCTACGGCAAAATTATCCTTTCTTTTAATGATATATGAGCTATAATCCTCTGCAGTCACAGTCAATTCAACTAAATTCAATTGTTCCACACATCTTGCCTCTTTTATTGGCAAGAAAAGTTGACTAACGAGTAAATGATGCAGACGTGGTCGTGTTGTTTCCTGTTGCTGCAGTTAAATCAACGGGAATATCGTACCTGAAACTTTATTAATTTTCTTGATGTACGGTCGCATGAAGACTCAATAAAAGACAGCCGAACACACGAAAACAACAGGGCAGCTATGCACATATACATTTGCCACGCTTAAGCGAATGTAGCTACGTATTTCTAACAGTTGCCTTCACGTCAGGATCATTTTGTGTGATTGCGATAAATACGCGTGTATTTCTTGATTTTAACGCACAGCTCTCTGTATCATTGAGGGAAGGAGCTACGAAAGCAACGAACGCCTCACAAGAACGATCTTTCGGAATACAAAGAAAGAAAAGGTGAAAGCAGAAATGCAGAAAGTAGAACGCCGCGCATCGTGTGATGCCGACCGGCAGTGGTGGAACTGCCGCCGAAACGTCGCGTAAGCCAGGGAGTTAAATTGTTGTTTCTACTTGCTCTCGCAGGTGGTGTGGCGGTCATGGTCATGCTGGAGCCCGTTGACCCGGCGACATGTTGCGAAGCATATATGATACCGTTTTGAAACTGCATGCATCATTTTTTTTTCGCGATACTTACAATGGTCGTGCAGATGCGACCAGAAAAAAATAGATCATACAATATCGCTTAGAATTCAGCTCAAATACAGCTAGAGTTACTAACAACCTTTCGTGGTCAAAACACATAGACGCTGTAGTAGCAAACTCAATGCGGAAACTATTTTTCTTGAGGCGCTCCCTAAAGTCATCCCCACCTAGCGTTCGCCTATTGGCGTACAATTCCCTCATCCGTCCGTTACTAGAATATGCCGTAATCATTTGGGACCCTTTCACGTTGACAAACATTCAGAAATTAGAGCGAATACAGCATAAAGTAGCTAGATTTGTTTTTAACTCATATGGCCGTGCATCTGTAAGTGAGCTCGTGAGGCGAAGTGGGTTACCCCCCGTCACTGAGCGCAATCGTGTTTGTCGATTAAAGTTTTTTTTTCCAGCTTATAAAAGGACATTATAAAGTTGATACCTCTAATTATTTTTCTTACTCCTCAGGTTATAACACGAGACAAAGGCATGCACTAACAATCACCCCTTTGAACGCGCGAAATAACTGCTTTAAATATTCTTTTTTTCCGAGGACAATTACTGATTGGAACAAACTTAATAGCGAGACTGTTAATCAAAATTCTTTACTTCTGTTTGAAAAGTGCCTGTAAATGTTGTGAATTTGTGTGTGTTTATATGCTTGTATTTTGTTTTGTCCCACCCTGCTATGATCTGTACAAGATCGCAGTATCTATAAATAAATAAAATAAATAAAAAGTTAGCAGCAAGACAAAAGTTTTTCAGCCATCTCTCAGCTTCGCGATTCGACTAGGTGCCGCGGTGTCTCAGTGGTTATGGTGCTCGGCAGCTGACCCGAAATACGCGGGTTCGATCCCGGCGGCGGCGGAGGTCGCTTTTCGATGGGAGCGAAGGGTTAGAGACGCTCATGCACAGTACAGTGTCAGTGAACGTTAATAGACCTGAGGTGGTCGAAATTATGGGGAGATTTCCACTGAGGCGTCCCTCATAGCCGAGTTGCTTTGGGACGTTACACTCAGTAAACCATCTCAGATACTACCCCGCCTCGTGCGGCCGCCGTCCACCTTGCCCTTGAGTTACTGTGTAAGCTATACATATACATATACATATACATATACATATACATATACATATACATATACATATACATATACATATACATATAAATATACATATACATACACATATACATATACATATACATATACATATACATATACATATACATATACATATACATATACATATACATATAAATATACATATACATACACATATACATATACATATACATATACATATACATACACATATACATACACATACACATACACATATACATAAACATACACTTACACATATACATATACATACACTTACACATATACATATACATATAGCTTATACAGCAACTCTACCTTGTCCAGGCCTTCGAGCCCTCTCGTGGGTGCATGTAATCCGTTGTTTTCGCGCCAAATTTTTCCTCAGGTAATCGACGATCTGTCCGCCTTCTTTACAGCTCAGCGAATATAAAATAACACATATCAGCGTAAAGGAACAAGCACAAACACCACTTTCACGATGCTCTCGAGAACACTTAGAAAAACAGCGACCGTTCCAATGAACACACGCCATCGTTGTCTGATTTTCCTGATAGATGTGGTCGCCTACTTTTCGGCAAGGGACAGAAGTAAGGAGGAGAAGGAGGATGTAGAAGAGGAAAAGCAGGGAGGTTAACCGAAAGAATAATCGGTTGGCTACCCTACACGGGGGGAAAAGGAGTGAGGTTATGAAAAAAGAAAGAGAAAGGAGAGTAAAAAAAAAAATTGAAGTCGCTCTAAAACGTCACTGTTCGTTGAAGTCACAGCCTATCGTGCAGGCCAGAAGTTCTCAAGAAGCGGAGCAGTGCCTTGCAGGCCTTCTCCGCCGACGACCGCCGCGGCCAGTGAGCAGCGCAAAAACTGCTAATGAGAATTCTGGGTACTCTAGACAGGAATACGCCTATATGGGAGTAAAAAGGGAGTAAGGCGTCATCTAGCGAACTCCTTTTAACGTGTCAGTGCACGTTAAAGAACCCCAGGTGGTCGAAATTTCCGGAGCCCTCCACTACGGCGTCCCTCATAGCCTTAGTCGCTTTGGGACGTTAAACCCCATGAAACTAAAACCAAAACCTTTTATAAAGAGAGTGCGATAGAGGAGAGCTTTTTTTACTCCTTTCTGTTTAGAATGTAGCGTTCTCTCACTTAAAGCTCAGTCGAGCTGAGGTACGAAATCAGATACCCACGCCATTTGCGACTACATACGCCACACGCACATTTCCGGCCTTCCCTCCGCACTTTGGGCCTACCGTACTGACACCCCGCTTGTTTAGTGTCCGTTTCACTTCCGCTTTCTCTTTCCCTTTTTCTTTTCCAATTGCGCGTCCGAGCAGCTAAGATGACCTTTTGAACCTAAAACAGGAAATTAGACTTCTTCGCAAGCCTAGCGCATGTTTTCGCGTTTGTGAGGTTTGTTACGATTAGAAACGCACTCAGCGCTCTTACAGTGCGGAAAAACCCGCTTAATGTGGGACTCGGCAATTTTTTTTTAACAAGATTTATTGCCTCAGGCCATCAATGGACGAAAGTGCGATGAAGGATGCAGTAATGGGGAAAGTAATGGGAATAGTATAGCTGATTTTATGAAGTCCAGTAATGAGCGATGGTATGGTGCCTGCGCCCAGGCAATATATGAAGCAGGGTTCCGTGGTGAAAGACTCGCTGCCTTCAGGTGCCGGATCCTTGTAGGCTTGAGAGCAGGGCAGTCCCACAGTAAGTGGTGAATCTCAGCAAATAAAATGGTTCATTTGTTCACCGTGTCCGTGTTTCTTTTTTTAAGGCGAAAGCCTTTAATTCCTCATACTGTCGTTAGCAGACGCTGTCGGCAGATGTGTGCGCGTTTCGGCGTCACTACTTGAGAAGAAACTGTGTCGAGGCTGGGAATCGAACCAGGGCCGTTGGCGTTGGAAGCGGAGACGCTACCACTCCGCCACGAAGGCTCAAGGTTTGAGAATGAATAAAGGCGCATCTTGTGAATGCATGGATTTCATAAATAAAATAAAAGGAATGAAACAATACAAGTAAGGGAAGAAAGTAAAAACAAGAAGGAAAAAATTAAAAATTAAATAAAAAAATAATATAAAAAATGAAAAATAAAAAAGCAATAAAAAATTAAATTAAAAAAGAAGTATGAAAATAAGAACTGCAAAATAAAAAAATAAATTACAAAAGAGGTATGAAAAATAAGAACCGAAAAGTGATAAAAAATTAAAATAAAAAGAAATATTAAAATAAGAACTAAAAAAAATAAAAATAAGAATAGAAACAAAAAAAAAATTAAATAAAGTAACAAAATATGAAAAATTAAAAAAGGAAAGCTTCCTCCTTGCAGCACTTTAGATAGCCAAAGTGCCCCCTGAATTTTTTTTCTGGGTATCCTCGGGTCTTCATTTGTCTCGAAAATGTATATAACAGTCAGTATGGGCAGATAGTAAGTTGAGGTTATAGGAGAACCTCGCCGCACCACTACTGTATCGCGGCAGTTGTCAATATGGGCACTAGAAATTTTGAAAATAACGTTTTCTTGCAGATTTGAATAATCTGCATCTCAGCTAGTTGGTTCGTAGCGCAAAGATAGGAACAGCCAACAAGTAACTACACACCTAGAGGAGCGCACCGCACTAAGCTGGTGGTGTTTCAGTGCGGCAGCACTAATAAGGTCCCTCACTCACCGATTTCGCCGATTTTTGTCCTTAGCCTGCTTCACGTGACCTAAGTGGCACGCGGGACACCTCTTCAATTTCCGCTCACAACACCGCTGACAACACTGATGACGACAACTCTGAGAGAGAGAGAGAGAGAGAGAATAAACTTTATTTAAGCAGAACTGGAGCCAAAACCTTGAGTGAGTTAGTTTTTCACAACTTTTTGACTGTACAAGACACCCAAGCCAATACATCACTGTGGGTATGTGCCACTGCAACAGAGGACAACAACAACGGGAGCCGTGACTGATATGCATGCATAGATCGACGTCATCGGAGTGGAACCACCTACCTGCAGCCTTATTTACTACTAACAACATTGAAGAATTAAAAAAAAAAACGGTTGCGGGATCATTTTGCAGTAGATTAGATGAAATGGTCGTTTCATTTATTTTCACGTTGCTATCTCATACATAGTGATTTCGCCAATTTTAGACATTCGCGATATTTGTGCCGCTTGCTCTTGCTAACAGTATTGTCATTGCTTTGTATTATGGCTTGTGTTATGAGTATTTCTAAATGACCTCATGCCTTAACACTACCTTGTATAGTTTGTTATCAAACCTAAAAGTTTTTTCGCGCTTCATACTTTTTTGCAAAATTGAATAGTTTGTATTCTCTTCACTTCGAAATCTTGTGTAACGATGCTGCTAAATGTATTTAAATATACACGTGTCAGCTATTGTTTTCAATAACCCGTTGTGTATGACATTCTGTGCGGATTTGTAACCGCTCACTCCTTTCTACAATGCCCTGTCAAGGGCCACGAAGGAACCTGAAATAAATAAATAAATACAAGTAGACATTGCGTCATGTATCCACAGTACTTCATCCGTGCCACACAGAGTACACTTGCTATATCACTTTAATCACATGGCAATATCATGAATCACAAAGCATAATCAGAGGTGACGAACGAAGGGAAATGAGGAGCTCGTTATAAAATACATACGAAGGAAGCCGACAGTCACCGAATCCAAGCGTCACAACGGAATGTTTCGATATATTTTTTATTTGTGATGATCATAACAATGGAAAATGATTCAAAAATATCGGACTCGTAGTAATACATTTAAATACTTATATTTCGTGAACACAATTGCCAACTGGAACAAGCTGCCGAAGTGCGTAGTATAGATAGCCGAAATGTGGAAACGTTTCTGGCTGATTTTATAGCCTTCAGTGTGTGAAATTTATAATTTTTTCGTCTGATATGTATGTGTATACTGTAATATGCACACGATCGTATTGCCACGTAGTGGTGACTGCAGTCCGGCGAACAGGAAAACAGTGAGAATGTCTTCGAAACGAAACTCTTTATTCGGGCTGACTTGTGCCCGCAAAGAAATGAATCACTCGGCGGCGGCGTAGCAACAAGCGTGCTCGGCGGTCGTCGAACAGAATGCCCGCCGCTGTCGGCCGTGCTCTTTTTAAAGCTGATAGCGAACATTCGAGATAAAGCTTAGAAAGTTACTAGAACCTTCTGGCGCAAACTAGAATCGGACCCGTCCGGATGCGATCAATCGAGAAAAATCTAGGCGCGTCTTGCGTCACAAACGAAGCGATAAAGCGGCGCGACGGCAGCCTTGAAGCATGAACAAACAAATACCGTATTTTCCGGTGTATAAGACGCGGCTTTTTTTTCAAAAATCTTGTTGATGCGTCCTATACAAGGGTGCGTCTTATACGCTAATTTTTCCTTTTTTTGCGAGTTCAGAAATTACTCAGGCTCTTGTTCAAGTTTTTTTCACCGAAAAAATATCACTACCAATGAAGCGGTTGTAACACGGTTGATACTTCAGTTCATGGACCGCCATGAGCCACTTTTTTTAAGTGAACTTTATCATTAAACGACGGGGATGACGACTTCCTGGATCACAAACACGCACCGTTTCGGAGGCCCCTAGCAAAAGTAATGTGAAATGCC
This sequence comes from Amblyomma mixtum, assembly GCF_055824585.1. NCBI lineage: Eukaryota > Metazoa > Arthropoda > Arachnida > Ixodida > Ixodidae > Amblyomma > Amblyomma mixtum. The sequence continues at coordinate 178,980,980 of NC_143021.1, read as the reverse complement.
AAAAGATGGCGACAAACACGCTTCTCGCCATTGTCAGGACAAGCCAAGACAAGCCGGCGTTCTTTTTTAGCCACTCTTTGCAACTTTATTTGCTCCGTGTATGTAGTGACACGGCCGCTAGATACAAAGCACAGCGGCCGTGGTAGTGAGAAGAGAATGTGTCAGCCGCGTTGCCTCCAGAAATGGGCGAACTTTTTGATAGCACATTCGAAGATGAAGACTTCGAAGGTTTTAAGTAGAAATAAAATGTTGTTATGGACGTATGGGAGAGCTCTTTCGTTCTTTCTTTTTTCTAAAACGTGGGCGGGTATGGCGTGAGTGTTGCCTTTTTCGATCACTTAGCGTTTGCTTAAGAATTTCTCACCGGTACGGTGAATTTCGTGATGGTCATGCAAGCGTGTTTAATTAAGCCTCACTAGCCTAACTGGTTAAATTGGGGTGCGTCTTATACACGGGTGCGTCTTATATACCAACTTTTTCAATGACAGCCTGCATATATGGCATGTGCGTCTTATACAGGGCTGCGTCTTATAGACCGGAAAATACGGTACTACAAACGAACGCTACAAAGATTTGCGGCATTATCATATGTCTGTGTATGCAAGATTATTTGCATTTTATGGTTTTTCATTGTGATATTTTGTGCTCACCCCTGCTTGGAGTCAAAGCGGCTCTGCAGTATTAATAAATAAACAAATAATAAACAAATAAATAAAAGTAAAAATTTCTCCGAAAGATAACTGATTAGAAAGCAGAAGAGAAAACAACCAAATACCGTCAGAATTGGTTGCTGACGCATCCAATTCGCATTAGGCTTAACTATGCAAATCAACCGTCATATTTTTTTGTTGTTGTTGGGTGGTCATCTAAAATTAGGTGCGCATCGCGATTCTAGCGGTCATGATGCATCGCTGATTCTGCGGCTCCCCGATAACGGAACACCGTATCACCGGGAAAAAGAAACGACACACTTACCGATGGCGCAGCTCTACGTTTCTACTAACAACTACAGAAGCGAATGAGTTAACTCGAAAAATGCCAAAACTAGCACTGCGATTGGACGCTTGAGTCCCGTCTGCCGGGATCAGTGTGCACAATAGGCAAACAAAGCAATGTTATTGAATGGTTCTTTTCGC